>NC_041222.1:941614-943084 GCF_002837175.3 Physeter macrocephalus
CCCCCCGCCGCTCAGGGCTTGTTAAAATAACCACAAACTACAATTGGTACAAACTACCAACAAACTAGTTTGTTAAACTAAACACTTCCCCAGGGTTTCTGATTCAATACCTCTGGGGTGGAGCCTGCAAATTTGCATTTCTAATAAGATTCCAGGCCTCCAGGCTGAGGCCACTGTTCTAGGGAACCTCACTTTGAGAACCACCGTTCTAGGCACAACTTTTTTTTTTTTTTAACTGTTCTCAAACGTCGGTTTCATTCTTGCCTCTAAAGAATTGCACCAGCTGCGCCTGCTCATGAGACTGTTCCTTCTTCCTCTTCTCAGCCTGGCGAACCCCCGTCCATCCTCTCCCCCTGTGCCCAGGCAGAGGCCCCCCAGGAGCCCCTCTCTTACAGCGTCATTTTGTCCCTGTTGGTCCACAGACCGGGAGCTCTTGTCTGACCACCTCTGAGCCTCCATGAGGGCCGGGCATCGGAGGCCTCAGATACGCGGCTTTGTGCCCTGCCCAGGTGTCAGGGCGGCTTGTCCTGGCAGGTCAAGCACAGAACCTGTCTGCCAGGGGTCTGGACCGTGTGTGGGGCGCAGACCCTGGTCAGCCCTCCTGGAGGCCAGAGGGAGCAGAGGCCTCTGGGAAGATAAGGCCAGAGCCGCGGCTCTGACCGCTCAGCTGAAAGGCAGGCGGGCTCCGAGGGGGCCGCCCAGTGTTTTGTTTTAATCACGAGCGAGATGCTGACGTGGGCCTCCCTGGGGACGGTGAGGGGGAGACCAGCCCCACGGGCGGTAGAGGCGCTTCTGCAAACAGTGAGGAAAACCCAAGTCAGCAGTGGCGGGGGAGAGAGGGCCAGCGGTCCTGGAGGGAGAACATTCATTATGCCAGGAGGGCAGCGGGGGAGCCCCGAGACGGCCCTGCCGCGCAGCCTCCTGGCTGGCTGCTGGCTGCCCAGCGCTTGGGCCTGGCCCCTCACACCCTTGGGTCCCCAGGACAGCGTGGCCGGCCTTGCGGGAGCCCCGTTAGGAGCTGCCGCGCAGCTGGAAGTTGTGGCCGCAGCAAAACTTCCAGCGCATCCTTTTCGTGGGTGCCCTGGGCGGCCCTCGGCGGGCTGGGAAACTGCTCGCCATACCTATTTTAAACACCAGTGTAATGGTTTATGGCCCATAGAGGGATAATTACGGAGTGCAGAACCCAGCTTTTATGGCCCCTCCTCCCCGGGGCACACTTAGAGAACAGTATGTGTCATGTAGCCAATTTAGATAATGATTCTGATAAAGATAAACGGAATTGTTTATTATAAGTAATTGGGTCTGCTAAGACCCAGATGAGGCAGTGATGGGGAAGGATGCAGTCGGATGTGGGGGGCATGGAGACAGGGGCCTGGAAGGGGCTCCAGGGTGGAGACAGGCCTGCTCCCCTCTCACTCCGTGTGTGTGTGTGTGTGTGTGTGTGTGTGTGTGTGTGTGTGTGTGTGTGTG
>NC_041222.1:943185-955593 GCF_002837175.3 Physeter macrocephalus
TCTGTGTCTCTCTCTCTCTCTCTCTCTCTCTCTCTCTCTCTCCCCTCCACTTTCCTTTTTCCCTCTCCCCCATCTCCCTCTCCTCCCTGGGCCTGAATGGCTCCTCCTCCATCTGCATCCTGGGCAGAGGCTGCTCCTGGGCATAAATAAATCATGGGGTTTTCTGTCGAGTCAGCTGAGCTGGGGGAGGCACCTGGAAGGAGGGCTGGGCGGATCAGGAGAGAGTTCCGGCCCGCCCTGGGCTCCAGGGCAGCCTGGCCTGTCGACCACCGGACCCCATGCAGGTCCCTGGAACCCTGAAGGGCCGCTGTCCTCCTGGCAGCTGGCAGGTGCAAGGCGAGGGGGAGGAATGCAGGGAACTGGGGGCGGCCGGAGCTGAGATGCAGAGTTGTCTCAAGGGGGACAGTGGCCCCCTGGTGGGGGTCTTTGTGAAAGATAAACAACATGAAGGCCTTTCGAGCCCAGCCCCTCCTCACAACACACACACCTGAGACCTCTAATTATGCCTCAGCCCCAGGCAGGGCCGTGGGAACGCTGCCCCTTTAACCTGCCCGCCTGACCCCTCTCCCCCAGGTCCCAGTTTCCTCTCCCGAGGCCTCCTGGGTCTCAGTGCCTGGCTCTGCAGGGAGGGGGAACGGCATCCTGAAGACCCAGATTCTGAAAGATGGAGCGCTCAGAGATTAGAGCCTCAGAGAACAGGACCATGTCCCCAGGGTCTCTGAAATGAGGATCCGCAAAGCCAGGCCCTGAGCTGAGGGCTTAACAAGCCAAGGTGTGCACCCGCAGATCCTGCAGACCAGCGCCCTTAGGGGTGCGGTGGGGACCTACAAGCCAGGGTCTTAGAGGGAGCCCACAATCTAGTTTGAATGGGAAACTGCAGAAACCAAGGTGTGGGCCTAGGGGACCCCACAAAATAGGGGAATCCTATAAACCAGGGTTCTTGAGACGAAAAACAAAAACCACAAGCCCAGGGTGCCTGAGGCCTGGGGCTTCCCACGAGCCAGGACCCTTGAGGCGGGGTCCCTACACAGAGGCCCCCAGTGGCCCATCAGACGCAGGTGTAGGGGCCCCAGCTAGGCTGCCTGAGGCTGCAGCTCCCCCGGATTGAAACCCAAACCGGAGGAGCGGCCTGTCACCGTGCCTGTGATCCGCGGCATGATTGAGAGGGGGGGCAGGGCCCGCAGGCAGCCCCTCTGCGTGGAGCCGCAGGAGCCTGAGGAGGGAGAAAGAGCGGGGATTTTCTCTTTCTTCCCCGTGTGCTTATCTGATCACAGCTGAGGGGAGGGCTCCGGTTCAAAGGCAGTGTCCTTATCAGCTGGGATTTGTTTGGGGCGTGAGAGCTGCACCTGGCAGGGAAACCTTCCTGCAGGTGGGCGTGGGGGAGGCAGCCTGGGCGGGTCTGGGGCTCCAGGGTGCACGTGTCCCCAGGATCCGTGAGCGCGCACACATCTTTACGCACATTCACGGTCTCTGCGTGCGCAGGTCTGCGTGCCCTCTGTGTCTGTCTCCGTGTGTGCACGTGGCCGTGCCGGTTCCGTGCACATCTCCACCTGTGCGTGACTTTGTGCACGTGGGTGGGCACGGAGCAGACATGCTCTGTGCGGAGGACCGAAGGAAGGGCCTCACATCTGTGCCTGGGATCGAGCTTCCCTGGTGATGCCAGTCCTCGCCAGTCTGCACTTCCTGTGGGAAGCAGGGGACGGGTAGGTAAGTGGCGTCACAGGTCACTCATGGTCCAGCAGGGACAGGATGAGTGGGGAGGGGCATGATGCCGAGGTAAGGCCCTGGGGATGTTTATGGAGAAGAAAGAACCCGAGGGTGAGGCCAAATCAGGTGAGGGGAACTGGTCCAGCCCAGGGCCGGGGGAGACCACAGAGGGAAACCAGCTACAGGTCCAGGGTGCCCAAAGGCTGGAACAGAGCAGTGGGCCCGAGGGTGCCGTGGGGCTGGGGGTTTTTTGTGCTAGGAGCTGACTTAGCTTGAACCTATCGCCGTCCCAAACCCCTGCTTCTCTGGTGTTTTTTTCAGATAGATGTTTTTTATTTATTTTTTTATTTTTTATTATTTTTTTTGCGGTACGCGGGCCCCTCACTGTTGTGGCCTCTCCCATTGCGGAGCACAGGCTCCGGATGCGCAGGCTCAGCGGCCATGGCTCACGGGCCCAGCCGCTCCGCGGCATGTGGGATCCTCCAGGACCGGGGCACGAACCCGTGTCACCTGCATCGGCAGGCGGACTCTCAACCACTGCGCCACCAGGGAGGCCCCGATGTTTTTTAATTAATTTTTAATTTTGAGATAATTGTAGAATCACATGCAGTTGTAGGAAATAATACAGAGATATCCCCTGTACCCTTTACTCAGTTTCTCCAATGGTAACATCTTACGCAACTAAAGTACAATATCACAACTAGGATATTGACATCAATTCAATTCAGATTTCCCGTGTTATGTGCATTTGAGTGTGTTCTTCGCAATTTTACCCCTTGTGTAGATTCCTGTATCTACCACCTCAGATACGGTACGGACCGGTTCTATCACAAGGGTCCCTCCTGTTGTCCTTTTATAGCCACACCCATCTCCCTACCCCACTGGGGTTTGTGGTTTTGTTTAATTTTAGAAAATGGCACTTCTATCTACCAGGCTCCCAAGCTGAAAATCAGCGTATTGTCTTGGTACCCCTCGTCTCTGCCCCTCATCCTGTGCATCCAATCATCAAGGCCTGGGCATCGCCTAACGCCAGTCATTTCTGGAACTCTCCCCTTCTCTTCACTCTCCCAGCACTGGCTCGTCTCTCCACTGGACCTGGGCTCTCCCCTTCCAGTCTGGGCCCTGCCCACCCACCCACAGTGGTAGCCGTAACCGGGCCCTCCTTCTCAAACACAGCATCAGCCCCATCACCGCGTACCTCAGAGGTCCCACAGCTCCACTGTTAGGATAAGAACATGGAGCACGTGGCTAGCTCTGCCCTACCCGCCTCCCAGCCCCCACTCTCTTTCACTCTGTATTCCAGTCATTCTGAGCTACTTACAGGGCCCCCGGGATGCCGCCCTCCCAAGCCATTCCCTCTGCTGGGGCCCAGCGCCCACGGCTGCCTCCTTCTCTTGGGTGACTGCCCCTCCTGCAGGCTTCAGCTGGAGTGCCACAGCCCGCGGGCCTTCCCCAGCACTCTGCCTGGCTTTGCTGCCCCTTGGCTGGGCTCCCGCAGCCCTCTGTGCTTCCCCGACCCTGGCCCCCATCCCACGTATTGTCGTGATCTGTTTACTCACTGGTCTTCCCCAGAGACGGCAAATAACTTGAAGGCAGAGACTGTGTCTGGTTCAGCGCCGAGAGCCTGGTGTCTGCATGGCTGGGAGCAGGCACCCGAATCAAGTTTGCATGAATGATCAGTGGACGGGTGGGTGGATGGTAGGTGCCCAGGTGGGGACAGACAGCCGGGGGTCGGAGCCAGTGGAGGGAGAGACTCGCTCTTGCCAAACCATAGCTGCATGTTGCAGAATAGGGCCTTCCCCCTGTGACCTCTGTCTTCTCTCCTGTGACCTGAGTGCCAAGACCTGAGCGGCTGGCTCTGGAGAAGGAAATAAAGGAATCATTACTGAGTGCCTTCTGGATGCCAGGCGGGGAGCATGCCACGGGGAACAGGGCGGGCCAGTGGGAAGAGTAGGGGGTAGGGGCAGTTGCGACACACAGTCCTGGGTCTGTTTTTGCCTGCTGTGTGAGCCTGGACAAGCCCCTTCACCTTGTGAAATGGTGTCCCTTCCTGTGAAATGGTGGGTTACGATCATACCTTCTGTGTGCAGTGCCCAGGAGGGGCCAGGGAAGCAGTGGGCATGAATGGGATAAAGCTGTGCTTTTGTCGTGGGATAGTTAACTTTTTGGAGGCCCCCAAAGGTGCCCTGGCCTGGGGCCAAAGCCAGGAGGCTGTCCCCCGCTCGGCCCTGAGGACCCTGCCAGCCCTGCCCTTCAGCCCTCCTGCCGTGGCCTCCACTGACGGGAAGGTCTAAGTGTCCTCACTGCCCCAGACAGCCAGCTGGTTCTCTTGACAGGGACAAGCAAGATGGGGGCAGTGATGGGTGGGGCTGAGGGGGCTGCCCAGGGCGCCAGAAGTTGGGGGTCACCTGCCCAGTGCAGGGGAATTCTGTCCCAGGAGGGTGGACAGGCAGATGGGAAGGGGGGTGCTTCAGGATGACCGGTGTACCAGATGGGAATCCTGGCTTTGCTCCCTACTAGCTGAGAAGCTCTCCACAGCGGAGGCAGCATGGAGGGAGGGGTTTTGCTATTTCGTTTACCGATGTATGTATCCCTAGTACCCAGAGCAATAGCTGCTCAAAAAATGTTTGTTGAATGACTGAATCAACCTTGGGCAAATCACGTCACTTCTCTAAGCCTCAGTGGGACATGGGAATATATTGCCGCTGTTTTGTTTTGTTTTAGATATAATTCACATCACATAAAATTCACCGTCTCAAAGTGTACAATCCCTGGTTTTTAGTGTAGCCGCAAGGTCTGTGTTGCTGCTTGGTCATCGAATGTGACACTGAGGGGTTTGCGATCTACAAAGTGACGGGCTCCTCTGCTCAGGGACGGGGCTGTGCTTCTTCATTTACGATGCTCACCTGCTACTTCCTCAAAGGCTGTGAGCCAGCTTCCCGGATTCTTGAAACAAAAGCAGTGGCTCAACTCCCTGGAGAGTGCAGGGGAAGTAAATCAAGCACCCAAGGGGATACGTTCCCGAGATGAGGAGGATTCCACTGAGCCCTGAGCACCCCAGCAGCCAAGACAGAAGGGGAAACAGGATGGAGCAGAGACTCCCCCTGGTCTGACCACTGAAGGCTGATGCGTTCATTGGGAGAGATTTTCTTCTCCTGTTACCAAATTCATTTTTGGCAGGTGTCTTATATGAAGAATGGAAAATGGGCAGGTGTCGCGTCCCCAGCCCTTGCCTTGTGCCTGCCCGTCAGAGGCTCCATTAAACCTTTGATGAAGTGAAATGTTGAACAAGATCTCCAGCGGAGACCGTCTCCCCCCAGCTCATAGTTTCAAACAGACAAGATGAAGGGCGAGGAAGCCGCTTGGAGAAGGTCTTTCTGAGGGTTATACGCCGGGGAAGGAAGGGATGTGATGCTTCAGGGAACTCGAGGGACCTGGGGGCAGGTAGGGCTTAGGAGCCTAACGGGAGGGTGGAGGTCGCCCTGCCCTCAGCTTGTTAGTGCTGAGCTCTCTGGCGAGAGTCGAAGCCACGGTTAGACCGCAGCGTATCTCAACCTGGGCCGTATTGCTCTTTGTTGCGGGGAGCTGTCCTGTGTGTTGTCGGAAGTTCAGCAGCGTCCCAGCCGCTACCCACAAGATGCCACTGGCATCACACCCCCAGCCATGGCAATCAAAAATGCCTCCCGGCATCGCCGATGTCCCTTGGGGGGGGGGCAGCAAATCGCCCCTGGTGGAGAACCACTTGAGTTGGAGAGACACCAGACCTTCTGACCTTACACTGTGCTTATGCTGTGCACAGATACCCCAGACCGCCCTCCATCCTGGAGCCGGCTCTTGCCCGACACCCGATGAAAGAAGGAATCTCACTCTTGTGAGGTGGCACTGGCCACCTCCCAGCCACTCACCTGGCCCCATGGCCACCTTTTAAGCAATGTGTATGCATATTGGGGGCGACTACTTTATTACATTTTGTTCTGAGTTTTTAAAAAAGTAAAACAAGTGGGAAATGGTCAAAATAAAAGCGCTACTACTAGTAAGAAGAAACAGTCTTCTTGACAAAGTGGACAAAAGACTGTCTGGTTGCGAAGGAAAATAATGATGTTAAAGAACACGAACGTGGTAGTATGTTAAAAACACTGGAGAGCATTTTTAAAGCCTGGGCAGGTATTTTTGTATGACACACAAAATGCACAAAAGAGGCAAAACATGCTTGGGAATCTGACCATGCTTTTAGTTCTCTGCAGACAGAGCTATGCATGTGTAAGTCTGCCACCAAACAGTGACTCGTTTCCAGGGGCTGCCTGCCTGCAGTGGGCAGGGGTGGGGGCCGCGAGAGAGGGAGAGACCCGTGGGCTTTGGATCCCAGAAGTCTCATGAGGGAGGGCGGCAGGGCGTCCTCATTGTGGAGCCCTTGCCACTTCCACAGGGGCATGGATACCCTGCAGCTCCTGAGCCAGAATTTTGAAGTGGGAGGATCTTGATGCATCCCTCCATTCAGCAGGCAGTTAGTGAGGACATGCTGTGTGCCGGCCACCGTATTAGGCATGGAACATACAGAGATAAGCAAGGGAGCTCCCAGTTTTGTGAGAGCACCTAAGGCTGTTGATGAACTGTTGTATAGGTTGTTCACTGCACAAGGGCACCCAGCCAAGGGGGTGAGTAGGAGACTGAAATCTATCTTGTACTTTGTTCACCTGGTCTGGCCAGAAGAAGGGGTGCCACTTTCATTTAGTATCAAGGTCCAGCGTGGGCTAACAGTTAAAGGGATGAACACAGGGCCTTGGGGCTTCGCTTGGGGGAAGTAGCAGTGGTCTGGGAGAAATCCTCTCAGAAGAGGGGCTACAGGGTATGATAACATTGTTGCAGAGTCCTAGATGCAGAGGGCAGAGTGAGTACAAAGGTCAAGGAGGCCTGAATGAGGACTGTCTTTGGGGAGAGTGGTGGCAGGGTTGTAGGAGTTGGGGGAGGGGTGAGAAGTGAGGCCAATGGGGCAGGCGGGGTTGAGCCTGCAAAGGGCACCACATGCCAGGTTTGCAGTTTGCGGCTGGAGGCGGGGGTGGGGGGAGGGTCTGCAGCCAGGGCGGGACTTGTCAGCTCTAGATCCTTTTGGCCAGGGCAAGGGGAGTGGGCTGGAAGCAAGGCAGCCTCCCGTTTGGCCTGGCCCCTCCCGCAGGCAGCCAGGCCTCCAGGGGCCTCGGGGCACCCTGCCTGCTGACCCTCTGCCCTTCCTGCTGCCTGCCAGCCCCCTCCCTCTGGTCCAAATTCCCACCTCCTGATTAGATTTGGGAAGGACTAATTAGATATAATTCATTATTCTCAAAAACGAGATCAGAAATCAGGAGCTCTCCTCAGAAGAAGGTGGCCTCGCCCCTCATCCATCATGCCTCTAAGTAACCAATTTAAAGTCAGGCGGACGCACGCGGCAGCATTATTACCTTGTCATAAATAGTTAGGGGAAGGCCCCCGAACAAGGCAGCTTTATAAATGGTTTTTATCACATTAGTTTGCAGTTATTTGTCATCCACTTTGCTTAAGATAAATGCCAACAAATAATCAAATTATCAAGCCAAAACCTTGGAAAGTCCTTTGCATTAATTGCAGCAGTAAAGGCCAGGCATCCCAAGTCAAGAGAGCCCCCTGCCTCTCTCAGGCCCCGTTTGCGGGGTGGGGCTCGAGGACTTCCTGGCAGGGGTGGGAAGTCTGTACTGGTAGCCGGAGACACCCAGAGGCCCCGCTATGGGTCAGGGCCAGCTGGACCTGGGGCTGGGCTGGGCCTTTCAGGGGGCTGAGGGGCTGTGCTTTCCTGGGGCCGGGGCTGGAGTGTTAGGGTGGGTTTGCCAGGGCCCCCTCTTCCTCATACACCCACAGACACGCTCCCACAGATACACACACACACACACAAACACACACACACACACGGATGCATGCAAACACATGCAGACTCACACACACACACGGATGCATGCAAACACATGCAGACACACACACACACACACACACACACACACACACACAGAGTCCTTACTCTCTGTTGCTGGGAGCTCATTGGTGCCTTTTGTCTGGCCCCAGAAGGGCCCTGTCACAGGCCTGAATGGACCCCCTACCCCTGCAGAGCATGACAGGTTCAGGCGACTCATGCCCCAGGCCTGTCTGGTTCCTGTGCTGGCCACCAGTGCTCTGGTGGCAGGTGGTGAGGAGGGTCCCGGGCCTGGGCGGAACATGTCCAGGGGCGCCCGCTGACCCCTCCCAGCTGGGCCCGGAAGGCTCCCTCCAGCAGCAGCCCCTCAGTAACGAATGGCAATTTCACGCCACCCCCAGGAGGCCCTCCTGCACCCCAGCTGGGCCAGGGACTGGCTAGGCCTGCAGGCGCCCAGCCGTCCTCCCCACCCGAGCAGGGCCGGCCCTGGCCCATCCAGCTTCCTCCATGTTCAGGTCAGGGCAGGGGTCCTGCTCAATCATCTGGCTGCAGACACTGGCCTGACATCAGAGACAGTCCTGGGGGTGGGTGTCTACACTGGCCTCAGAGGTTGGCTTATGTGGGGTGGTCTACACTAGCTTCAGAGGCTGACCTATGTGTGAGCATCTCCACTAACCTTAGAGGTTGTCCTGGGGTGGCCAAGGCAATATGAGCCTTCTGTGGTCAGTGTAGACCCTCTTGGAGCTGCCCAAGAAAGGATTTCTGAGGTCAGTTTAATAATAAAGCGATTACCATGGACTCTGGAGCCAGGTGGCCTGGGTCAAACCCCAGCTTGACCACTGTGAGACTTTGGGCAAGTTACTTAACCTCTCTGTGCCTCAGTTTTCTCATCTGTAAATAGGGTAGTAACAATATTAACTGGGTTAATATTATTTGTAAAGCGCTTGTACCAAAGCCTAGAACACAGCACCACGGCAGGGCTTGAAATACAAGAGGTCAGAGTGATTTCCAGCCTCGTGTGAACATTCGGGCAATCTTTGCTTAATGGATTTATCTGCCTATCCTGTCCTTCCTTCAGTCTAACACTAGTCTTCCCTGAGCATCTCGTGTGGGCCGGGGCTGCGGCCGTAGCCAGGCCAGCTGCGGTCCATGCCTGCTGTGGTTCTTGGGTTGGGATGGGGACACAAACAATGAAACAGGCAGCGTCGGGGCCTTTGGTGGGTGTCGTGATGGGGGACGACACAGGCAGCTGCTGCAGAGTCGGAGCAGGAGAGCTTAAGCAGTCAAGGGACCCCACAGAAGGGGTCCCCGAAACAGCAAGATCTTAATCTAAGATGGGAACAAGGGAGCCCAGGGAAGAAGAGTAGAAAAACTTCTCCACGCAGGACAACCTCTGAGACCAATGTAGATACACTAACCCTGAGTGGCCTCTGCAGCCAGTGTAGACACCCCACGCAGGGTGACCTCTGAGGCCAGTGTGGACGCCCCAACGCGGGGCCGCCTCTGCAGTTCCATTGGCTTCTTGCCAGGAGCGCGGGCAGGGCCAGGGCGGGTTCCGAGCAGGGCAGCCCAGGACGAGGCAGGCAGACATGTCCAGGGCAGCTGCTCCGGGTGGTGGGCGGGGGGCTGGCGCGTGGGGGGCGCTGAAGCTGAGCCGCAGCACACGGTCGCTGTCTGTTTATTGGGCAGCGGAGCAGGTTTAATGGGCCAGCCCGCAGGCCACGGAGAGGCAGCCCTCGGAGGAGCCGTGGCAGAGGGAGGCCCTCCCTCCGCCCCAGCCGCCCCAGCTCAGCTGGGCCGCCGGAGCCTGGGGCTCTGTGGGGCCCCGTGGGGTCCCTGCCTGCCCCTCCCCGCCCCCCAGCCTGTGGTGTGGCTGTGGCCCAGCCCTGAGCAGGCACCTGGAGATGCCAGGCCCCGGTGGGAGCGGCTGGCCTGCCCCTCACTGTCCTCAGAGGGGTCCCTGCAAGGTGTGGCCATCACAGCCGGGAGGAGGACACCTGGCCAGGCGCGACCTTTGCCCTCCCCGGGCTGGCCTGCAGCGTCCCCGGCCCAGTGGCCCTCGCAGCCCCCAGCCGCATCAATCACTCATCTTCCCACCCCCCGAACAGCTGGTGCTTCCAGGGAAATTACCTAATGAATCAACAATGCGGGGATTGTGGAGGCAGAACAGCTAAGAGACAGGCCTCTCCCAGTGCTAGGCCCACTGGGCACAGAGGGTACCCGCGGGCCAGTAGGGCCCCCTCCCCCCTCAGGCTCCTACCCCCAGCACCTTGCAGGTTAAAGAAGGCTGCAGGCAGACAGACCTGGGTACCACGGCCCATCTCTCACTTGCCAGCTGCGTGGCCTTACGAGAGTCACTTTACTTCTCCCAGCTTGGGTTTTCCTTGTCTGTACGAATGGGGTTAACATGGTACCCTGTGCTCTGAGACTGTGTTGACCGAGAGAGATGGCCCACGCGCAGCGCTTAGCAGGGGCCTGGCAGGAGTGACTGCTCAGTGCCTGGGAGCCTAATAATAATAGTTATGACTACACCTGCCCAGGAAACGTTCATTTATTTATAGTTCCCAGTGACCCTCGCCAGGGAAACTCCCTTCAGCCTCACTCTCCCTAGCTGTAAAGTGGGGCCAGGAGCCTCTTGGCTTGGGACCGAAACGTCCCAGCCTGTGCATGGCAGCTGGCCTGGTTCCTGTCCCTGGAAACCTCCTGGCTCCCAGCCTGGGAGCACAGCCCTGGGAATTCTGCAGAACCAGTTCCCTGATCTAGCTGCATGCAACTCCCACGCCCTGCCCTCAGGGGAAAGGATGCCTGCGCCCGGGGTGGGCACAGGGGCCTGGGGAGGTACTGCGGAAGTGTGTGGGGCTGGGCTGGGAGCCGGTGGGCGGCCTGTTGGAGCAGGCCCTGAGCTGGGCACAGAGGGCCCATTGTTGCTGGGCCCAGCCAGGCTAGGCCCCGAGTTTCTAGAAGTGTCTAGACAGGGCAGCCCCAGGCCCTGGCCTGGCCTTCCTCTGGGCGGGGCTGTGCCACAGGGGACAGGCAGGGAGGCTGGTGTCCTCAGCTCAGAGAGACAGACAGAGGAGGCTCGGGTGGGGGCAGGGCTGCCAAGCGGGAAGAGCAAACAGGCACGGTCCACCCGCTGCTGGCAAGGAGCCCGGCGTCAGCTGTGGTGACCCGCGTGGGACCTGGAGAGGCACCTGGACCTGGGAGGCAGAAAACCCCGGGCTCCAATCCTGGCTCTGTGGCCGTGTGACCTGGGGCAGGTGATTGCCCCTCTCTGAGCCTCGGTGACCTCAAGGGAACAACCTAAGGTTTAACAACTCTGAAGTCAGAGAGACTTGGGTTCAAATCCCAGCTGTGTCACTACCCAGAGCTGTGTGCCTTTTGCAAGGTATCTTTGTGAGCCTCAGCTGCCTCATCTGTAAAGTGGGGATAATGATAATCCTTTCCTCATTTCTAAAATGAGATGAAAAAAACGAGACGTTTAGAGTGGTGCCTGGCAGGTAATGAATGTGCGATAAATGGTAACGACTGCAGCTATTATTATCATCATCATCCCGATTTGTTTTGGATGAAACCAGACCTGTACATCACTTGCCAGGCATTGCCTGGCACAGAGCCGATGGTCACTGTTGAGAGAGCCTTTTCTGAGACAGCGTGCTCGGGCCCTGGCCCTGGCCTTGGCCTCGGTTGCCCTGCCCATGAAATGGGCTCATCCCAGACCAGGCCACCCACAGCTCAGGGGCAGTGGGCCAGGCCATCTGTGGGGAATGCCCCTCCTGGCCTCTCTGCCTCCCAGCGTGGGACTGTTTTTAGCTGGATGGGTAGGAGTTGCTGCTCTTCTCTCTCCTGGTATTTTTGGCACGTCCTGACTGATGGGGCTCCTCTGCCCTCCTGTACCAGAAGCTCCCACAGAACCTGGCCTGAACCTTGTACCCAGGGTCTTGCCTCCCACCCCAGTCCAGGGAGACACCAGGCGGAAGACACACCTGTGCAGCCACCTCTCGTTTGCCACCAGCAGCCTCCGGGCCACCCACAGCTGGCCCCAGGTCTGAGGCTGTGGGGGTCTTAGAGCACCCGCCAGGCTCCCCTCCCCCGCACGCTCTGTGTGGTTTCCATGGCAATGAACACAAATCCCCTAGTGCTTCACAGAGGAGCCTTGTTTGTTTTGTCCGCATAACTTGGAGACCATGTCCCAGGCCCGGGCCCCCCAAATCCCCCACTCAGCCCAGCGCACTCCCCAACCTGATCAGACGGACGGGCCCAGAACGGGGGGCAGCGCGCTCCCCCTCCTCTGGACCAGGCCAAGGGGCCATCGATGGGGAGCCGAGCCGCGTCACCTCCCAGCCCCTTCCCCTCTTGGAGCCTCACTTCCCTTGCCTGTAGAATGGGGATGTGTCACGAGACAGAACGTGTGACATGTGCATTTATTAAGCACCTATCCTAGGTGCTTAATAAATGCACAAGTTGTGCAGAATCTTTCCTGTCCTTGACCAAAGTAATTCACCTTTCTGAGCCTCAATTTCTCTACCTGTGAAATGGGGATAAAGGTCTCTACCTTATTAGAGGAGGTGAAGCATTCAATAAAATGCTGCATGTACAGTGCTTAGCAGGGTGCTTGGCACTGAGCAAGGGGCCCACTCAGGCGCGATGCTTTCAGTGTTACTCCTGTGTTATTATCATCATCCCCAGCTGGGGGTGGGGTATTCCTGCCAGGCCCTCCTGCCTCTCTGGCTTCCTCCAGCTCAGGGAGCTGCTGCCTGAACCCAGTCCCCCTCCTCGACGCCACA
>NC_041222.1:956093-998120 GCF_002837175.3 Physeter macrocephalus
TTGAGCCCTCAGGGCTAGCGAGGGACAGTGCCCTGGCCAGGTGGCTCAGGGCTAAGGTCTTTCACTGGCCAGGCAGTGGTTAGAAGTGGGGTCAAGAGCAGGTGTCAGGGAGTCACCCAGATCTGGTTCAGGACCTCTGGAAAGTCCTGCCCTCTCTCTCTACCGCAGCCTTCTCGTCTGTAAAGCGGGCATAATAGCATGTATTCCCACAGGGTTGTTGGATGAAATTCAAGCGCTCACCACAGTGCCTGGCACTTAGCAAGTCTCTACTCAAATATTGGCTGAAAGAGAGTCCCCAGGACTTAGGGAAATCACAGCTGCCTCCTCCCCCTCCAACCAGGGCCTGAGGGGAACCAGACACACGCTGAGCTCAGCAATCTCTCTTCCTTTAGGGCAGGTGAAACTCAGGTCCAGACAGCTGTGGGCTGGGCACAGGAGACCCCCCAGGCAGTGCCCAGACAGCCAGCACAGACAGCCTCAGCCTTCACCTACTTGCTCGGGCTGTGGAGCCCAGGCTGGGGTTTTTTGGAAGGCAACAAAATGAAGGGCTTCAGCCAATGAATCAAAACTATGTGTGGGACTCTCAAGGTGCCGTTTATATTTATTTCTTAAAAGGCACTTTCCTCAAGAATCTTTGCATTTCTTGCCAAATGGATGGGTTGGGTTATTTCAGCAGCCCATCTAGAACCAGGGGCTTCCCCGACAGAGGACCTGAACCAGAACAAAGAAAAGGCCAAGGACCATATTTGGAGCCATAAAACCCCCATTAGGACACGAAGAATAACTCGCAGAAAGACATTTTATATGAATCGGACACAAATTCACAAAAGCAAGAAAGTTCATTCGTCTCCACCCTGAGGGTCCGCGGCTGGGGAGGGGGACTGGGTGTGATACGGGGGTGAGGGACCATCCTATTTGATCTTTATCTTAAATCCACTTCAAAAGCTGGGGATGGCAGAGTGGAGGTTTGCCTCTTCCTGTAATTATTTGGTGTCTAGTAAAGTTTTTATGAGTGTCTGTGCAAATAAATACATTTGACGTGCATTTGTTTTGGCTAGTGCTACTTTATATAGGAGGCGTGTGCGTCTTCCGTGGGTCCTCAGGAAAGAATGAGAGTGAAAATAAAAATAAAATCAAGATATCCGGCCCAGGCAGAGGGGCGGAGCTGAGGCAGTCCCACTGCAGACCAACACCCCTCTGACAAGGGCTCGCGGACACCAGGATGCCGCCAAATGAGTTTGCAGCCTTTGGGTTTCCTGTGTAGAGTTGCTCAGGGCTGGGAGGCGGGTTTGGTGAAACACAGATTCCAGGAAGGCTTTTTTGGGAAACAGAACTCTGCCTGCCTTTTGATTACTGTGCTCTGGGTATCCTTGGTGAAGAAAAATGAATAAGAAACAAGGATAAGTTTTGGGGGTGTCATGTTATCATTTAAGTGGCAGGGTAAACCTACTTCTCTGGAATTTGAGCTCAGCAGAATCTGGTGGAGCGGCAGGTTGAACGGAGATATGTCTCCCCAGCCCTCTCCGGACAAGGCGGCCGGGGTGGGACAGGATAGGTGTTCCTCCTCCTGTGTGGCTCGGGAAAGCAGGGGTGCTCCCTAAGGGCCAGGAGCCAATCCAGGGTGTCAGGGGCTAGGAGCACCCATGCCCCTGTCTCACGTGTCCACCTGGCACCCAGGATGCAGCCTGCAGGTGCATTCAGTTTAGCCCATGCTGGCTTGTCTCTCCTCCCAGCACTGCAGTCCTGATTTATTTGTTCTAAAATTATTTTAGCATTTTATTGAAGTATGATATACATATAGAGAAGTGCACAGTGCATAAATTTACAAAGGGGACACGGTGATGCCCCCAACACCCCAATCGAGAGAGAGAATGTTCTGGCTCCCCAGAATCTCTCCTCATCCCCCCCACCCCCAGGCACTACCCATCCCTTCTTCCAAGGAAACCACTATCTGGTTTCTTACACCATACATGAGTTTCATCTGTTTTTGAATTTTATATAAGCGGAATCGTAGAGTATATGTGTCTTACCATACTTTAATCATGAGATTTTGCATGAAAATATGGATTTTTCTCCTGAAACATCAGAGGTCTGATTATCTTGGACCCTTATTCCAGCAGGGTGTTGATAATCTGGAGCTGAATTGTGCCCTTCCTCCCTCCCCCCAATTAACCCCCACTCCCACCCTGCTCCAGGCAGGACACCTGCCCTCTTCCGTGTCTGGCTTGGTGACTCCTGCTGTAAACCTATGGCTTCTCCCCTGATCTTCAGCCCCTCCCCAAAAGGAATTAACTGTGTGTACACTGGGGGAGTGCATCCAGAATCTTCTCTTATCTCAGTCCCTTCGTCTACATCCAGCACCCTCTGAGGTAGAAATCATGAGACCTTTTAACAGATGAGCAAATCAGCACCTCAGAGAGGTGAAGTCACTTGCCTGGGGTCACACAGAATTGTAAGTGTCAGATCCTGGATTCAAACCTGGATTGGCCAGACCCCAAACCTCAGGCTCTTGTCACCTCCCCACATGGCTGCCCTGGGCATCCAGGCCCAGGCGTGAACAATCCCCTTCTGCCTCCTTCCAGCAGGGAGGAAGCTGGACTTTTTCCAAAGGAAGCGCTGGGAAACACAAAACCCAAAACAGAAAACAGGGCAGGGATGGTTCCCAGGCCCCGGCAGCCTAACCTCGGGTGATGCAAGTCTAGTCCGGGACGGGCTGGTCTGGACTGGTGCAGCCTCCCCAGATGCAGCAAGGGAGGGTGGCATCGTGCCAGTCACTGAATATCAACCACGTGCCAAGCGCTTCCTGTATGTCATCCCCAAATGTTCACAAGGTGCCTATGAGGTAGGTTTTATTATTTAGCCCCACTGTACAGATGAGAAAACTGAGGTTCAAAGAGGTCGGTGTCTTGCCTTGGACCACAAATGTATGAGTGGTATGTCTTTGCTCTGTACCACATTGGCTCAGTCTTCTTATTGGGACCCCCTCCACTCTCCTGTTATGATGGGGGTGCAGCCAGGTGCTTCCTCTTGGGTGCTCAAAGATTCTGGAGTCTGGCTGGCATGGCTTGGGGCTTAGCTTCAGGAGCCACATGATAGTTCATAGGGCCTCAGTTTCTTCATCGGGAAAATGGGGATAATATTACTACTTTTCATGACTATTTGGAGGTTCAACGAGGTCTGTGGGCTTTTGAATCTAGGAGAATGAGCAGTGGTCTGTTAGAGGGGGCAGGAGGGTCACTGGATATGCAAAGGTCCTGAGGCAGGAAAGAACTTGATCCATTGGAAGCCTGTATGGCTGGGTCGGAGGAAGGACATGGCTGCAGGTGTGGGCAGGAGCCTGACCACAGGACGTTATAGGTCACAACGAGGAGTGTGGAATTGAACCTAAGGGCAGTAGGGAGCCATGGGAGGGTTTAAACGGCATCGTGCCACGGTCATGTTTGTTTTTTAGGAAGATCTCTCTGGCTTCGATGAGGGGTGAGACCATAGGCAGGAGGCCAAGCGATAAGGCCTTTGGGTTTCAGTATCCCTTTTGTATGGAATGAAGTTGGGCCGTCCGCAGAGCAGACCTTATCCTCTAATTTCCCATAGAGGTTGTGTTTCCAGATTCAGGGTTTCATGTTACACAGAGTTATTCTTTCTGGAATGTGTCCCCCAAGCAACCCCGCTGGACCCTCTGTGGAAGGAGGGGCTCTTCTGAATGCAAGATGCACGTTTATGCAAAAAAGTAGAGCATCGCAGTCCTGGGGCTTGGCAGTGTCTGTCCCTGAAACAGTCCAGCAACTAACAGATGGAACAGCGTTTAGGAGTTGGGACAGGCTGCAAACATCAATAATAACAATGATAGTAATGATGACAACAATTAACCTTTACTGATGACTGACCATACCAGGCCTCTGGGAAGTATCTAACATCTGGGATCTCATGGAATCCTAAGATAAGCCTGTGAGTTAGCTGGCACTGATACCCATTGTACAGATGAGGAAAGCGAGGCCCAGAGTGGGGAAGTGCCTTTTTGCTCATGGTTACTGAGGGGCAGAGCCAGGCTGCCACCTGTGGGTGCTGGGCCACCTCAGAAGGGAGGCGAGCTGGCGTGTGGTTGAACTTTCTGGGATCCAGACAGCCCTGCAACTGTTCCTAGTGTACAGAAAAGCCAGAAAATTCCAACCCAGCATCCTGGCCTCCATCTACGCTTCAGCCAGCCCACACAATCTGCCCTGAAAAGTTATTCTCCCTGGAAGAACTTGGTAATTCAGGCTTTTCCAAACCCAGAAGAAGCTTCCAAGTCTAGAATCCTCCCAATGGCCTCTAAGGCCTCTTGGCCCGTGGCCACCTCCCTGGCCTCATCCCTAACTCCTTCCCCTCCAGGCTGCACTACATGCCAAGTGTACTGGCCTTATTTTAGCTTCTCAAGCAGCTCCTACTCTCTCCTGCCTGCAGGCTCTGAACAGGCTGCTCCCTTTGCCTGGCAGGCTTTCTCCACTCTCTGTTCCTAGCTTACTCCTATTCATCCTTTCTGTCTCAGTGTAAATGTCACCACCTCCCAGGAGGCTTCCTCCACTCCCTATACTAGCTTAGGTCTACCTCTCATATGTTTTCAGCAACGTGTGTTTCTCCATCATGGTGAGATGGGTTATCTGTCTTCCTCACCCTTCTCCCATCCCCGTTTGGTCTCAGGAAGGAGTGATGGGGAGCACATCCTCAGTGTCAAGGCGGTGAAGGGGATCTGTAAGACGGGGAGGGGACAAGTGCCCTTGAAATATAACACGGTCCACATTGCGCTTGCTCGGTGGTTGTAGCTAGGTGTCTCTCCTGTAGACCAGCTGAGGACTCAAGGCAAGAAATGACTTCTCACAGCATAAGATGAGTCTGATTTCTTGTACTGAATGAGCATCCCATTTCATCCCCCCTTCGCTGCCTTCCCTTCTCCGGGGGAATGCTAAGAATGGGGAAGAAGAAAGCTTGGACTCACAGCCCACGCTGGAGAAGATGCAAATGGAGACTTGCGCCTGCTAGATTCCAGGGGAGGGTAGAATGATCTGGGGAAACTGAGGCAGCAGGGTCTTGCGGCTGGGGGAGGAGCTAAGGGCCTGGGGGTGGGAGATGGCAGAGGGTGAGGAAAGGAGAGGCTGTTCTCTGTTTCTGGGGATTCTTTTCTTTTTTTTTAATTTTTAAAGATTGAGGTATAGTTGATATACCTGGGGATTCTTGATGGCAACCGTAGAGGCAACTCCTGGGGGCGCTGTGGTGTCTCACACGGTGCAAGCGGACAAGAAGAGGTAGCGGGGAGCCTGGTCGCCATCATAAGCACCCAGTGCATGGTGGTGACGGTCGGGGCTCCAACCGTTAGGCCTCAAGCCCTCGTCTGCCACCCCTGAGCGGAGGCCAGATTCCCATGGAAGGAGGTCATTGTGTGGGCAATTGGAAGGTGGCAGCCCTGAGGGGACTCCCGCAAAAGGAAACCTGTGGTTTCAGGGTGTTAGGGCATGGGAGCAATTTAAAAAATCTGTTTTCAACCATTTCTTTGAGAAGCTCATTTCTTTTTTTTTCTTTTTTTTTTTTTTGCGGTACGTGGGCCTCTCACTGCTGTGGCCCCTTCCATTGCGGAGCACAGGCTCCGGACGCGCAGGCCCAGCGGCCATGGCCCACGGGCCCAGCCGCTCTGCGGCACGCGGGATCCTCCCGGACCGGGGCACGAACCCGTGTCCCCTGCATCGGCAGGCGGACTCTCAACCACTGCGCCACCAGGGAAGCCCCCAAGCTCATTTCTTTTTAATAAAAGAACGTTAAGAAGTACAACACAAACAAGATCCTTTTATTTATTTTTATTTTTATTTTTTTTAACATCTTTATTGGAGTATAATTGCTTTACGGCGTTGTGTTAGTTTCTGCTGTATAACAAGGTGAATCAGCTGTGTGTATACATATATCCCCATATCCCCTCCCACTTGCACCTCCCTCACACCCAGACAAGAGCCTTTTAGACAATAAATGTTTTCTGCATTTAGGAAGCGCCCCTTTGAGGGGACGGAAGGCTTCATGGGAGTCTTAGGGCCCTGAGCTCTGAGTTCTAGGTTGTGTGGGAGCCCAGAACAGTCCAGGCTGCCCAAGGAGAGCCAGGCTGGGGGACCGTGGTGATGGGAGATGATTCCATTATGCCCTGAACATGTGAGGAGGGATGGAGAACACCCTGCATTTGCCTAACAAGAAGATATTCCCAAATGATTTTGGCCAATTTGAGTATAGAAACTCAAGACAAAGAAACTGTCAAATGCCTACTTAAAATATTAATTTTATGAGTTGGGTATTACCTGCAAAATTATAATAACAATTTTTATTATTATAATTTTGGATGTTTATAACAGTAACCTAACAAATGGGTTAAAAGGAGATAGTAAATATAAATATTGTTTTTTTCTTGCAGTTTCTGAGACAGTTTAGTTTCAGACTCTTCACTTGCATTTCTTCCTTTTTTTATTATTGTTTTTAATTGTGATGAAATCCACATAACATAAAATTTACCATCTTAACTATTTTTAAGTGTACAGTGGCATTAAGTATATTCACACTGGTTGTACAGCCGTCACCCATTTCCAGAACTCCTGTCATCTTGCAAAAGCCAGGACATGGAAGCAACTTAAATGTCCATAGACAGACGAATGAATAAAGAAGATGCGGTACATATATACAATGGAGTATTACTCAGCCATAACAAGGAACGAAACTGGGTCATTTGTAGAGACGTGGATGGACCTAGCGTCTGTCATACAGAGTGAAGTAAGTCAGAAAGAGAAAAACAAATATATATTAACGCGTATATGTGGAATCTAGAAAAATGGTACTGATGAACCTATTTGCAGGACAGGAATAGAGACGCAGACATAGAGAACGGACGTGTGGACATGGGTGGGGGAAGGGGGGGTGGGATGTACTGGGAGATTGGGACTGACATATATACACTACCATGTGTAAAACAGATAGCCAGCGGAAACTTGCTGTGTAGTGCAGGGAGCTCAGCTCCGTGCTCCGTGGTGACCTAGGCGGGTTGGATGCAGGGGTGGGAAGGAGGTCCAAGAGGGAGGGGATGTATGTGTACGTATAGCTGATTCACTTTGTCGTACAGCAGAAACTAACACAACATTGTAAAGCAACTATACTCCAATTTAAAAAAAAAAACGGAAACTCTGTCCCCAGTAAACAATAACTTCCTATTCTCTCCTTCCCCGACCCCCTGGCAACCACCATTCAACTTTCTGTCTCTATGAATTTGACTACTCTACGTATCTTACTTAGGTGTAATCATACATATTTGTCTATCTGTGACGGCTTATTTCTCTTAACATAATGTCCTTGAGGTTCATCTGTTTTACAGCATGTGTCAGAAATTCCTTCTTTTTTAAGACTGAATAGTATTCCACGGGTCCATATGTACCACATTTTCTTTATCCATTTATCTGTCAATGGACACTTGAGTTGCTTCCAGCTCTTGGCTATGGTGAATAACGCGGCTATGAACATGAGTAGACAAATATCTCTTCAAATCCCTGTTTTCAGTTCTTTTGGGTGTATACCCAGAATTCGATTTGCTGGATCATATGGTGATTCTATTTTAATTGTTTTGAGGAAGCGCCATACTGTTTTCCGCAGTGGCTGCACCATTTTACACTTCCACCAACAGTGCACAAGTGTTCCAATTTCTCCACCTCCTCTGTTTTTTGATAGTAGTATCCTAATGGGTGTGACGTGGTGTCATCGTAGTTTTCATTTACACGTCCCCAATGAATAGTGATGCTAAGCATTTTTTAAAAAATATTTATTTATTTATATTATTTTTGGCTGCATCGGGTCTTAGTTGCGGCACATGGGCTCATTGTTGCAGTGCGTGGGCTTCTCTCTGGTTGTGGCGTGTGGGCTCAGTAGTTGCGGCCCACAGGCTTAGTTGCCCCGTGACATGTGGGATCTTAGTTCCCCGACCAGGGATCGAACCCATGTCCCCTGCATTGGAAGGCTGGTTCTTAACCACTGGACCACCAGGGAAGTCCCAGTTGCTAAGCATTTTTTCATGTGCTTATTGGACATTTGTATGCCTTCTTTGGAGAAATGTCTATCAAGTCTTCCCCTCATGTTTGGTGGGGTTTTGGGTTGTTTTGTTTTTAAAAAATTTTTGTGTATTTATTTATTTATTTTTGGCTGCATTGGGTCTTCGTTGCTGCATGCAGGGTTTCTGTAGTTGTGGCAAACAGGGGCTACACTTTGTTGCAGTCCACGGGCTTATCATTGTGGTGGCTCCTCCTGTTGGGGAGGATGGGCTGTAGGTACGCGGGCTTCAGTAATTGTGGCTCATGGCTCCAGAGCACAGGCTCAGTAGTTGTGGCGCATGGACTTAGTTGCTCCGCGGCATGTGGGATCTTCCCGGACCTGGGATTGAACCCATGTCCCCTGCATTGGCAGGTGGATTCTTAACCACTGTGCCACCAGGGAAGACCCGGGGTTTTTGGTTGTTGTTGAGTTATAGGAGTTCTTTATATATTCTGGATATTAACCTCTTATCAAATATATGATCTGCAAATATTTCTCCCATACAGTGGGTTGTATTTTCACTCTGTTGATCATGTCCTTTACTGCGCAGAAATTTTCAATTTTGAGGTCCAGTTTATCTATTTTTGCTTTCGTTGCCTGTGCTTCACCTGCATTTGTGAAGCTGTGTCCCTTGTCATTACGAAGCCACTTTTCAAAATGTTCAGCATCACTTTCCAGAGCACGTCTCTCCACTCCTCTCTAAGTTGTTTGACACACAAATTCATGCTTAGTGTGGTAATTATCCCAGCCACAAATACCACTTTGCCACAAATTATGGCACTGGGCTATACTTATTCTCCTTGTAGGTACACATTCATAATCTGCAGAGCTTCTCTATTGCATCATAAAGTGAGTTGTAAAAGGCTTGTTTGCAACCGTGTGCAACCCCTGTGTGTGCCAGGCCACACTCCCAGGAGAAATTCTAAAGCTACACGAAATTACTTTATCTCTTTCAGCCCTTTTTTCAGCGTACTGCGATTAACATCCAAAATGAGCACCCAGTGAGGTCATTTCAGGCTAATGCGTCTTCCCCAAACAGTGTTCTGTTGGTCAAATGAAATAATTGACAGAATGTCCCATAATACAACATGCTTTGGAAAGAGGCAAATATAAGGAATAATTCTGGGGGGAAAAGCTCTACTTTCTATTCTAGCTGTAGAATAATTAATATAAAATAATCACAATAATAATAGCAGCAGAAATAATCACCATTTGTTGGGAGCCACTCCAGCCTGGCAATGAGCTCATTGCTTCACACACATTCTCACTGAATGCACACACCAGCCTTAACGAGGAAGATGCTTGTATTGTTCCCCATCTACAGATGGGGAAATTGAGGCTCAGGCAGTTGAAGACACATGCTGGGAGAGCTGGGATTTAAACCTGTGTCTTTCAGAACCCAGGCTCTTAATCACTACACGTTTCTGCTTTTATCTACCTGATTTATGCCAGGCTGTGAGCGCCCGGCACTGGTGTGACCCAGAGAGGAGCCTGCCCAAGTGGTAGTGGGGGTTAAAATCCTCCTACTTTGCTCAAGCAAAGTTGGCTGCAGGGCTGGGGCCCCCACCCAGCTTGGTTCCTTCTGCCTGGTGGTTGGTAGTGCTTAGCAGGGTGCAGGCTGATACGGGGAGGGGGCATCACAGGCGGCCCCTCCTGACCTCTGCTCAGTCAGGTTAGAAGCAACTCACCAGCAGGCACTTGGAAGGAAAAGGAGAAGAAAGTTACCAGTCAGGTCAATTTTTTTTTTTAAATTTAATTAATTTATTTATTTTTGGCTGCTTTGGGTCTTCGTTGCTGCGTCGGGCTTTCTCTAGCTGCAGCGAGCAGGGGCTACTCTTCGTTGCGGTGCGCGAGCTTCTCATTGCGGTGGCTTCTCTTGTTGCGGAGCATGGGCTCTAGGCGCCTGGGCCTCAGTAATTGTGGCACATGGGCCCAGCTGCTCCGTGGCATGTGGGATCTTCCCAGACCAGGTCTTGAACCCGTGTCCCCTGCATTGGCAGGCGGATTCTTAACCACTGCACCACCAGGGAAGCCCAGTCAGGTCAATTTTACACAAAGAGGTGACAACATAAAAACATCAGAGGCACAAGAGACCCTGGGTTGCCTCTGGCTCTGTTAAAAGGAGCTTATATTTTTATTTTTGGTAAGCTTTTTTTTTATTATGGAAAATTTCAAACATATATAAAAGTAGAGAGAATAATATACCTATCACCCAGCTTCAACAATTATAACTCATGCCCAATCTTGTTTCATCTACATTCCACCCCAATTCCTCTATCCCAGTGGATTATTTTGAAGCAAATCCCAGACACTCTAACATCTCAACCATAGCTATTTGGCTGTATCTTTCTAAAAATTAAGAAAATCTTTTTTAAAAAAGAAGGCTAAGCTTCCCTGGTGGCGCAGTGGTTGAGAATCTGCCTGACAGTGCAGGGGACAGGGGTTCGAGCCCTGGTCTGGGAAGATCCCACAGGCCGCAGAGCAACTAAGCCCATGAGCCACAACTACTGACTGCGCTTCTGGAGCCCGTGCTCCACAACAAGAGAGGCCGCGATAGTGAGAGGCCCGCGCACCGCAATGAAGAGTGGCCCACACTTGCCACAACTAGAGAAAGCCCTCGCACAGAAACGAAGACCCAACACAGCCAAAAATAAATAAATAAATTTATTAAAAAAAAAAAAAAAGAAGTCTATAGCCATAATACCATTATCACAGCTGGAGAAATTATTATCATCACACATATCTAGTCATTGTTTACATTTCTTTGATGGTCTCATAAATGTTTTTTGTACCTTGTAAAAAAAGTCCATATATGTCCCTTAACTCCCTTTTAATCTATAATCCCCCCATCCCACCTCTCTGCCCTTGTCATTTATTTGTTGAAGGAACCTGGTTGTTTGTCCTGTAGAGTTTTCCTCACTCTGAATTGTATTCCTGTGAGTTCCTTTAACATGTTCCTCTGTCCTCTGTATTTCCTGTAATTAGATTTAAGGCTTGATGAGCTTCAGTTTCGATTTTTGGCCACAAAACTTCACAGGAGGTATCCTGTCCTTCCATCAGGAAGCCCATAATGTCTTGTGATCTCTCTTTTTGTGAGGTTAGCAGTCATTGATGTTCATTGCTCAAGTTCATTCTTTCATTGGGGATTGCAAAGTGATGATATTGTAATTCTGTCTTCCTTCTTCATTTATTAGCTGGAATACTTATAAAAGCGAAACTTCTCTTCTTCTACTCTGTAGTTACCCCAAGGTACAGTACAATATCCTTCATACATACAATACAGATAGTACAAAGACTTGATTCTTTAATAGTTCTCAAATACTGAGTTGGTTTCCTGACATCCTTGGAGTCATTTTTTACTGAGTTATTATTATTTTTTTAGTATCATTATGAACATAGGGATTTAATGTATTTGGTGTGTTTCAATCCTCTGCAATTATTATTCTTATTGATACTCAAATGATCCCACAAGACCAGAGTGAAGCTCTTTGGGTTGGCTCCTGCAGCCTTTTGACCTCAGTAGGCTTTGATAACTTCCTTGCTTTCTGGAATAGCAAGATGCCCAGGTTTGTCTTGGACGTTTTCTGCCCCAGACCTGGAATCAGCCATTTCTTCAAGGATCCCTGGTTTCTTTGAGTGGGGAGTGATATTTAGAGACCACAATTAAGGTTTAAGTGATGCTTATTGCCATTGGGTTGGTCATTGTTTCCGGGTATTTTCAGTGGACAGAGCTAGGAAATACATTTGTTTTTTTAAAGATAGAATATATCGTGAGTCATAACTACCAAAACTTGGAAGCAACAAAGATGTCCTTTAGAAGGTGAATGGATAAACAAACTAGTATATCCACACAATGGAACGCTATTCGGTGGTAAAAAGAAATGAGGTATCAAGCAATGAAAAGACATAAAGGAGACTTAAATGCATATTGCTAGGTGAGGGAAGTCAATCTGAAAAGGATACATATTGTATGATTCCAACTATACGATATTCTGAAAAAGGCAAGACTCTGGAGACAGATCCGTGGTTGCCAGGAGTTGGGGGGTGGGTGGGAGGGGTGAACAGGCAGAACACAGGGGATTTTTAGGGCATGGAAACTATTCTGTATGATACTACAACGGTGGATACATGTCATTATATGTTTGTCAAAACGCTTAAAATGTGAAGCACCTAGACTGAATCCTAATATCAACTATGGACTTTGGGTCATAATTATATATCAATATTAGCTCATCAGTTGTAACAAGTGTACTCCACTAATGCAAGATGTTAAGTAATGGGGGAAATTGGGGGAGGCGGAGATGAAGGGGTATATGGGAACTCCTGGTACTTTCTATTCAATTTTCTGTAACCCTAAAACTGCTAAAAAAATGAAGTCTGTTAATTTATTTTCAAAATATGAGTTCAATTGACATTTCTAATTTAAATTCAGGGCTATAGTGTTTTTACTTAGTCTCATCCATCTTACATCTGTATATCCTTTCTCCCATGCTGTGTGTCCTTTCTTCCCAGCTCCCAGTGAAAGATACACTCATTTGCTAAGTCCTGCTCCACATAACACTCTCAGATGAGAATACCAATACCGCCAAAAATGCAATTGTTGATTTTTTTCTTTTGCAGTTTATTTATTTTTGCTTTGCCTTTAGGGAATATCTTATTAGGGATGGACAGTCAAGACTGCTGTGTTTTAGTCACTTGGAGGAATTCCTCTCCATGTATTTATCACTAACTTGCCATAAGTTAGCTTTTTGTTTGTTTGTTTTCCTTTTGTTATCTGGAATTTCTTTTCCAAACATTTAACATGTTTAAAATATGGTTATGTAGAATATTTGCCTGGTTTCCAACTCAGGTCCACAAATCATGGAATATTACAAGTAGTCTAGCTTCTGTCTCTGCGCCTCTACCCTGTTCCCTTCCTCTCCTGTTAGATAACTTTTGCTGCTTCAAATTTTTAGTTTAGCCTTTCATTTTATTTATTTCTTAATGTATATTTATTTATTTTAGTTTAGTTTTGGCTGCGTCGGGTCTTAGCTGCGGCACGCGGGATCTTCGTTGAGGCACGCGGGCTTCTCTCTAGTTGAGGCGCACAGGCTCAGTAGTGGTGCCGCATGGGCTCAGTAGTTATGTCACGCGGGCTTAGTTGCCCTGCAGCATGTGGGATCTTAGTTTCTCGACCAGGGATCGAACCCGCGTCCCCTGCATTGGAAGGCGGATTCTTAACCACTGGACCATCAGGGAAGTCCCTATCCTTTCATTTTAAAATGTAACGCCTCCTCTTTTCTTAGATAAATAAGAGTATAGTCTACACACTCTTCTCCAAATTTTAAACCAAATTTCTTTCTAGTCAAGCTCCAAATACTGGCAGAAGAAGGCCTGACCCCAGACTTTGTACACTGTCAGAATCCACCCAACTTGAAATACATTATTTCTGTTCTTTGTTGAGGGCCTACTACTATTTCCAGGTTTGTATAAAAAGATTTCTGTGTGTTAGTTGAGCCTTCAAACAATCCCATGAGGTAGGTATTATTCCCCTATTTTGCAGAAGTGGAAACTGGAACTTAACGAACTGGGATTTGAACTCCTGTCTCCCTGATTTCACCCATTTGTTCATAAGTATTTCCGAAGCTCCTAACTCTGTTTCAGACCCCATCCCAGGTACTGGGATACAGAGATGAAACAGGCAGGGTCCTGTTCTCATGGGGCTCACATCTAGGGGATCATTCATGTCTGAGCATCTGTTCTTCTGTCGGTCCACCACTGCACAGGGAACGCCTCAAGGGAATCTGTTTGATCCACTTGAAGTGAGAGCCCCGCACAGCAGAAACCAGTGGATGTTTGTTGAATGAATAAATAAATAAATGAAGAAAGAAGGTTGAAAGAAGAACAAAGCTTGTGGTTGGAATGGAAGTCTTGTGCCTCTTATACTCAGAAACCTTTGTTAAAAATTTAATAACTTGGGCTTCCCTGGTGGCGCAGTGGTTGCGCGTCCGCCTGCCGATGCAGGGGAACCGGGTTCGCGCCCCGGTCCGGGAGGATCCCACGTGCCGCGGAGCGGCTGGGCCCGTGAGCCATGGCCGCTGAGCCTGCGCGTCCGGAGCCTGTGCTCCGCAACGGAAGAGGCCACAGCAGAGGGAGGCCCGCATACCACAAAAAAAAAAAAAAAAAAAAAATTTAATAACTTTAAGATTATGGATATAATGCACCTCATTATAGAAAATTTGGAAACTATAGAAAAGCGCAAATGAGAAAATAAAAATAATCTATAATACTAGCCCCCAAAGTTAGTCTTTTTGTGTATTCCTTTGGTCTTTTTTATATATGAATATCTTTTTTTAAGATACAACATTTGGATCTTGCTATACATCTATATCTATATCTATAGCTAGATAGATATATCTGTAGTTTGCATTTTAAAAACTCACTAACGATGTATCATGAACATTTTCCTAATCGAACATCTTTTCAAATCTAAGTGTCTACTTAGAGGTTGGATTTATTTTCACCAGTGACTATATCCTTTACCATATAAAATAATTATAAACTCAAGACTGAGGTTAAGTCGTAATGGGAAGAATATTTAGCAGGTTTCTAGGCAGCGCACTGGGCCTCAGCCATGACCGTACAATCTTTCCCCAGCAAACGCCCACGGAAATGCCTTGAGAATGTCAGCTGGAGGCATCAGCCTTACTTGGCTCCTTTAATACTCGGAGTTATATTATCAGCACATTCACTTTCTACAGTTCTGATCTCTGCAGGTACCACTAAAATTCTCTCTTGGCTGCAGAGGAACTGGATATCGGCATCAGAGTGTGATTAAAGGCTGTCTCTGGAGTCAGACTCACCCTAAGCCCGGCTCCACATGAGATGGCTGTGTGATCTCGGAAAGGAAATTCACCTCTCTTGGCTTCAGTTCCCTCATCTGTAACACAGAGCAGCACCTGCTCACACCTCCACTGGCGGTCATGGGGACTCAGTAGCACAATGCCTGGCACATGATAAGTCACCAATAAATATCACATATTATAACTTGTGTTTGGAGCGTTTTCTCTTCTATCCAAGAGGCATTTGCCATTCTCTGGTGTGAGGGTTGCTCTTGACAGCTCGTCTTGACAGAAAGATACGAAGCAACTGGATGACCAACCATCTTAAAAGGAAGCACTGGACACAAGGGTCTCAGGTGTGCCCTGACCCCACCCTGACCTTAAGCAGTCAGGCATCCTAAACACATTGACAGGGGATTATGACTTTATTTTGTTTCTAAATTCATCAAAATACTACACAAGTAATCATGGAAGCCAGTATCACACAGTAACGAAGTTTCTGGTCTTTGGAGCTAGACAATGAAGGTTCAAATCTCTGCCTCCTTACTTACTATCTGTATCGTTTTGAACAAACTATTTCCCGTCTCTGAGCTGCAGCTTCTTCATTAGTAAGTTGGAGATAACTGCAGTGGACAGCTTTTCCCCCTCCCATCCAGCATCCATTACCCTGCTTTTGCTGTTGCTTTGGGAGAACCAATTCTCTCCTACCCTGAACTATGATTTCACTCCCTGGCTCTGTGATTGGGCCATGTGACCTGGGCTTACGCCAATCAGTGCACCCATCACCTGACCACAGAGATTGGTTGGTGGGTGGTCATGTGACCCGTGCCAGTCCAATGGAGTACCCCTTAGGGCCTTTGAGAACCATTTCTTTTCCATAGCCTTGCAGTTGTGAGGGTGTGAGTGGCTCCTGCTTCACAGCCACCTTGCTCCCAAATGGGAACATGCTCCAGGGGAATAGAGTCAAGACAAACCAGTTGTGGACAAATTCTGAGCCCCTGCTTGAAGCCCAATCATGATTTTCCATTGACACAAGTGAATTAATCCTCTTTCTTTGCTTAAACCAGTTTGAATTGGGTATTCAAACTGGGTATTCTGTCACTTTCAACTGGAAGAATCCTGTCTCCCAGAATTGTTATAAGGATTAGATAAGGAAACATAAAGAAAGCCCTCAGTGAAGTACTTGGGACAAAGTATGTGCTTAATAAATGGTAGTTATTTATATTGTTGTCATTATAACTTTGTAGAAAAGCAAGAAAATCAGATAAAACAAAAATTATCAGGGAAAACAGTGCACATTATTCCTAATTTCACCTCTTAGGGATAATCAGGTAAATATGTTGAAATATTCTTCTTCCAGACATTTTCATATATATATATTCATAAAAACCAAAATGGGATTATTCTCTAATACTGTATTAGAACCTATTTCACTCAGAAATCAAAGACATCACAAAGATATATCTGCACAGCACAGTCGTTCGTAACAGTAGCATAGCATTCTATGTTTTTGTTGAATATTCAGATTATCTCCAAGTTATTTTTGTATTAATGATGCTGTGATGGCATTTTCTATCATCTGTCAATCAATTGATCTGTATCTTGTTGCGTTTCATAATTTTCTCATGATCAGTTTCTAAGACTAGGATTGCAGAGTCAAAGAGTTTCACAGATTTAAAAACCTACCTTGTAGGGCTTCCCTGGTGGCGCAGTGGTTGAGAGTCCGCCTGCCGATGCAGGGGACGCGGGTTCGTGCCCCGGTCCGGGAGGATCCCATATGCCGCGGAGCGGCTGGGCCCGTGAGCCATGGCCACTGGGCCTGCGCGTCCAGAGCCTGCGCTCCGCAACGGGAGAGGCCACGACAGTGAGGGGCTCTTGTACCGCCAAAAAAAAGAAAAAAACACCTATCTTGTAATTTTTATTGGAATGTTTAGTTTTTGAATAAAACACATGTCTTGGTCTTTTCAGGATGCTATAACAGAATACCAGAGTCCGAGTGGCTTATAAACAACAGAAATTTATTTCTTACAGTTCTGGAGGCTGAGAAGTCCAAGATCAGCGGATTTGGTACCTGGTGAGGACCCTCTTCCTGATTCATAGACACCTGTGTCCTCACGTGGTGGAGGGGGTGAGAGAGCTCTCTGGGGTCTCTCTTCTATAGACCCGAATCCCATTCGTGAGGATGGAGCCCTCATGACCGAATCACCTCCCAAAGGCCCCACCTCCAGATACCATCACATTGGAGATTAGGCTTCAACCTTGAATTTGGGCGGGGATACAAACATTTAGCCTGTAGCAATATTATCAAACATTTAAATGTCTTTTCCAGATGGCAGGGACCCCAATTCTGTGGGCCCCACATCTTCTCTGCATCAGACACTTTTACAGGTCTGATGGCATGAGTTCTCATGACTCCCCTGGAGGGGAGGGACGGTGATCTCCATCACTCGGATTGCATCAGCTTCTTCACTCAGGAGACCTAGCACCTTGCAGGGCCCCATTCTTCTTGCTGTTTCAGGGAGACCCCAAGGCGTGTAGAATGTGCACCCACAGGTAAGTCCTGGTTGTCATTTTACTTTGAAAGGAAAATATAGAATTGATTTCTCTGCAAATGACGTGATCATCCATGTAGAAAACTCCAATGTAATCTACAAAAAAGCTGCTAAAACTAATTATTGAGATATAATTCACGCAAGTCCTGGTTGTCCTTTGACAATTCCTTCACCCTCCTTCACCTCCTGTGCCATTGCCCTGTGAACAAACTTCACCACCGTGGTCGCTGGCCACACAGAGACACTCCTCCCCGTGGACCTCCTGTGCGCTGATGACCTTGGAAGGGAAGGGGAGGTCATTCCTCTGGCTTTTGTTTGGTTAGCGGGATTCGCAGCAGCACCGCTGGGGCCCACGAAGGGGCAGAGTTTAGTGAAGCGAGGCTTCCTGCCGCACTGTTCTTTTTCTCCCCAGGGAGCAGTCACACTGTCAGGAGAGCTGTGTCCACGTGGGTGCTGAGCCACGCTGCCACCCACAGCAGCCACATCCTGCCCGCGCCCTGCTCTGCTCACCAGGCCCTGGGCTCAGTCTGGCTCTTTTCCTCTCCCAGGGGCCCACTGCTTCTCCCCGACACTCTGCTCCCATGTTCCCCCGGGCTGTCACATGTCACACGTCCGAACCCACAGTGGGTGAGCTTCACATCTACCCCAGGATGCTGCTGGGTCCTCCGTGGGCGCACTAGCCGCTAAGCAGAAGTGAGTTGCTGAACTTGGATGTGGCGGCCCCTCCACCCCAGTCGGAGGGTCCGTGCCCGTGATGCAGATGCAGAGACGGTGGTTCAGAGAGGACCGTACCTGCCCAAGTTCTCGCCTCAAGTTATGGTGGAGCCAGAATTTGTGCCATTTCTCTCTGATGCCAAGTTCTGTGCTAGTTCTGCCGTGTCCTCCAGGACCGGCCATTTCCCGCCAGCTTCTGAAACCCACGAGGGGAGAGGCTCTGAGCCGGGAGGAGGGCAGGTGAAGGGATGTGAGAAGCGTGGATGGCATGGCGCTCTGTGCAAGGGTAACTGGGCAGCTTCTCCCATCCACATCCCTGGACTCTAGTCCCACACACTCGGTCCCCAGGGCCACCCGTGGGAACCTTCTCTTCCTCAAATCCTACTAGCAGACCCAGCTTTCTGCACCTGGGGCTCCTGGGTCCGGGGGCCCTTCACCTGCCTGAGCCCTGGGTGGTGTTGGGTTGGGGTTGGGCGGGAGGGAGGCTGGGTGTTGACAGGCAGCTGGGCTCACCGGGCTGTGGGCCTGGCCCCCTCCCCCCGCCCCCCGCCCCTCCTCCCCATCCCAGCTGGCTCCGAAAGGGAAGCGGGGTGGGGGCAACTTCACAGGGAGACTTTTGTTCTTGCCCAGAACAGACACAGGCTGGGGACCGAGCTTCCCCCTGGCTGCCACGGAGACCGGGGCCACTTGAGTTCATGTTTATTTTCACAGTGTGGATTCCATGGAGATAATCGGCCCTGACAGGGCAGCCCTGGAAGAGGGCTCGGAGTGCCTACTATGTGCTAGGCCCAAGATAGGCAGGAGCCGATGAAATCCTAACCCCCAGAGACCGGGCGCTGAATCACACTTGACTGAGGAGGAGGCCGCCAAGGCGCAGAGAGGGAAAGCCACTTGCCCAAGGTCACACAGCAGGTTAGCAGAGTGCTGGAAGGGGAGGCCACATGCTCCCCTGGGCTCTTTCTACTTTATGCCTGAGTTACAGGCAAAGAAACTCAGCCGCCCTGGGGCTTCACGGAAGAGGCACTGCCAAGGGGTCCCCACAGGCCGGGGTCCCTGAAGCAGGATGGATAAGAGTGTGGGCATCTCTTCCAAGGGGCTCCAATCCAAGCCGAGGCCTCGGGCAAGCAGTGTTCTCTGAGCCCTAGTCTCCTCCTCTGTGCAATGGGACTGATAACAGCATCCGTCTCGTCAGAGCCACGCGGCTTGATGAGGAGTGAGAACTCACTAATAAGCATTGTGAATGTTATTATAATATTATTACCGCTAGTCTTCCATCTCACCCAGTTCTAAACCCTCAGGCTCACCGTGGGCCCAGGAGTCTCCTACAGGATGTGTCAATGCTCTTCCCGAGTGGAGGCTTCTCCTGCCGAGGCCGTGAGGGGCGTGAGGGGGGGCTGGCCCGTGTGTGAATCCTGGCTGCTTGTCGTCCCTGGGAACAGACCAGGGGTTTCACAAGGAATCACCCCCAGCCCCCCCCCACCCCGGTTGGGCCAGCACCCCTCGCCCTGCCGCATCCTCCTCACGGGACCGCTGGACCACCCATCCCCTGGCCCAGGCCCTCCCCCAAATCCACCCTCGCCGTTATTTCATTTTTTTTCTGTATTTACTTTTCCCACCACTTCATTTCATTCCTGAAATACACCTCAAAGCCCCAAGTAGACCCAACTCACCAGGCCAGTCATGAGCCCGCCAGTAAGACCGGCATCCGACGTGTGAGGACCCGAGGAAACAGCCGAATCAAAAACCAAACATGGAACCAATAAAATCTTTAACCTGACACTACAAACTTCCCACAGACTTCAGAGAAATACCTCGAGAAGTGCACGACCTTTTAGTTTCTCCCCAAGGCTACCACCTCCTCCAGCGGGGTCTTTCTAAAATACAGATTTGACCTTGTCACTTCCCGGCTTCAGAACCCTTCGATGGCTCCTCATTATTTATTATTCTTATTCGCTTGCATTTATCGAGGTCCTCTGCTCGCTGGGTCCTGTGCTGAATGCCTTTCATGCATTTGTTCCCATGGGGCAGGGACTGTTGCTCTCCTGGTCTCAGGAAAGAGGGAACAGCGGTGCGGGGGGACCGCAGGGTCACGAAGCTGGTGAGCGGCGGAGCTGACACGCAAACTCGGGTCAGCCTGCGTCCAGAGCCGGGGCCTCTCCAGCTCTCTGCGGCCCTGCTGGAGGCCTCGGCCCGCCCTTGACGAGCTCCCCAGCCTGGTGTCCGGCCGCTTTTTCCTCCGCCCTCTCTGGCTTGTCCCTCCGGCTCATCACTTCTGTGGTGCAGTCTCAGTGTGGGAACCACACTCCCAGCACGGGCTCCAGACCTCAACCTTGGTCTTCTCCACAGGGACCTCCTTGTCTCCAGTAACCGATCAGCTCCTGCCACTTGAACTCCTGAATCGCCAGCGGCTCTTCAACTGCCCCATTTTGAGATAACAGCCCTTCCTTGACCTTGAGGCTCCTGCTAGCTACCACCTTCTATCTCTTTTTCCATCTCCTGCCAAGCTTTTGAAAGCCCAGTGTATGGCCCCCCCATAGGCCCGCCTCCTCACCCCCACCCACCCCTCAGCTCTTTGCCCTCTGCTCCCAAGTCTCCCCTGAAATGGCTCCGGGTGAGGCCACCTCTGACCCCTGGGTCATCTCGTCCACTTGTCCAGCTTTTAGTCTTCGTCTTACCTCCTCCTTACCCTCTCTCTCCTCTGGTTCACCACCTTCTGGCTGCTTCTTCTCCAGCTACTTCTTGGCAACTCTTCCTTTGCTCCCTGTCCTGAATGTTGGTGCGCCCACAGCTCTTCCTGCATGGACCACCCTCCCTGGGGGAACTCAGCCACCACGACCACAGGGGTGATGTCCAAACCTGCACCCCAGCTCTGGCTTCTCTCCTGACCCACAGAGCCAGCCGCCTCCTGGTGTCCTGGTGTCTTCGCTGGGACACCCTTCTGGCCCCGCAGACTCGGCACATCCGCATCGGAACACCTGATGAGACTTCCTCTTGGACTGCCCATCTTGGGGACATCACCGTCCGCCTCCAACCAGGCGCGAAGTCGGAGCATCCTGTAGACTCCTCCCTCTGCTCCTCTGTTCTGCACTCCTGCTCCGAGGGGGGGCACCAGGTCCTGTCACTCCTACCTTCTGTACGTCCTCTGTTCCCCCTCCTCCTCCGCATCCGCCGGCCCACTGCCCTCGTTCAGGCCACCATATTCTCTTGCCTTCTCGCTGGTCTCCCATCTCCAGCCCTGCTCCTCTAAACTCTTCTCCCTACTGTACAGAGAGCCACCTCTCTCAAAGGCAAATGTGATCCAGTTATGTCCCTTCAGTGGCTCCCCGTTGTTCTTGCAATAAAACCCACCTCAGTAAAACCCACCATGGCCCCCGCCAGCCTCTCTGTCCTGCCTTCTCGTTGGGGCATCTTGGGCCAGCCCACTACCCTCTCTTGCCAGTCTCCCACGCTCAGTATCAACACGAACTGCGTGCAGATCCCCGTCGCTCGGGCCTTTGCTGCCTCCACGCTGTTATATGCGCCGTTCCTTCTGTCTCGAACACCCTTCCTCTCTGGTCCTCCAGGCAAACTACTGTTCCTTTTCAAGTCTTGGCTCAGATGCCACCTCCCTTTGACTCCCCTGGAAGTCTCGGGTGCCCCTTCTCCTATGGTCCTAGTGGAGCTTATACAGGCACCGTGAAAGTGAGTATTTGTTACATTGTAAGAGTCTTGTTACCTCTGTCTGGCTCCCTCACCCCCACCCCCACTGGATGGGGAGTTTCTTGAGGGTTGGGCTCAGGGAGAATTTAACTCTGAGCCTCTAGTGCTCAGCCCAGGGTCCAGCATGGAGAAGGAGCTCAAGGAATATTTGTTGGATTGCCTCTAATTCGGAAAAGGAAAGAAAAGAAGAGAAAAGAAAAAAGGAGAGAAAAGAAAAAAGGAAAGGAAAGAAAAAGAAAAAGTGGACTGGAAGTTTGGAAGATCACCTGGGTGGGGCTTAGAGGACCAGTAGCCAAAGGCCAGTGAATTGAGGTTTCAAGCCCGATCCAAACTTGGGGGGATCTCTTGGGTTGTGTAATCCAACATCCCCCCAACACACATCTCAGGGTGTGGCGAGTCCTGCAAACTCTGGGGCTAGAACTGGGCTTCCAGCTTCCTGGATGAGACCTGCCCCGGCTCTTGGAGCCAAACACATGTGGCTTTAAACCTCAGTCCATCTTCCCAGCTGTGTGACCTTGGGCAAGTCCCTTCACCTCCTCCAAACCTGTCCCCCCTCTTGCAGCTCGATGGTAATCTCCACAGGGCTGCATGGATTCAATGAGGTGATCTCAGTAGGGCAGCTAGGCTAGTGCCGGCACCTAGTGGGTGCTCAGGAAATGTTTTTTCACGTGGTCATGCAGCCTTGGGGGCCTCCCTGGTGACACCGCCACCCCCTACCCCCTGGGGAGACCTGGCCTGACAGAGGGTAACGATCAGTAATGTGCCACGCGCCGTGCTTGGTGCCCTACTGCATTATCCCATACCATCCTCTCCGTTTACCAATGAGGAACCTCAGGTTCAGAGAGGTCAGGCTACTTGCCCAAGGTCACACAGCCAGTGAGTAACACCGGGATTTGAAATCAGGATGGCTTCTTAATGGCTGGTCTGGTCTGTGCGTCCCTCCAGGCCAGGCTCGCCCAGACGGCTCCTGGTCCTGGACGGGCCCAGGTTCCCTTGAAGCTCTCCCAGCCAGGCAGGCTCTTCCCGTTCCCCCCGCCTCCCCTCTGCCCACCGCTAGATCTGTTTAAACTAGCTGAGCAGGGTGAGGCGGGGAGGCCGCGGAGAAGGTACAGAGATGTTTGTTTTCCTTGGGGGTTTATATCAACATTGGTCTTGACATTTCGCCTGTTATTATGTGTGGTTCTTTAGAGGGTGAAATAATATTTTCTTTTGCTTGAGAAAAGGACAAAGTTCAGACAGAGCTCTTGGCCCCAAATGGATTTTCCTCCTTCTCTGCTTTCCATGTGCCATAGCTACTCCGAGTTCCTTGGAGCCATCGCTGCGGGCAGACATCCTCCCTGGCCGCAGGTATCCTCAGCAAGCTGTGCGTGCGCCCGGGTGCTGCAGACTCGCTCTGTGCTGTAAATACCGTCTGTGTGCTGGGGATGCAGTGTGTGGGCTGCACCTGGTGTTGCCCCCATGTGCACTCATGTGTGCCACGGGCTCTTTCTGCATCCTCCAAATTTGTTCTCCTTTCCTTAGACACACGTGGCGAGCTGCGTTGGTACGCACACCATGCTGTCACCAAGGCGGTGCCGTCACCACCTTGGATATACCCCAGGGTTGGTGCACAAGGTGGCACTGATGGTGTACACTGCGGACTGTTGGTGACTCCCAGACATGACTGGGTTTCTGGAGATACAGACGTTCTCCTCGATCTGAGGAGAAAACCCCCGAGCTCCAGACTCAGCCTGGGCGCTGAGTTGTATGTGGGTGCCCTCAAGGGGTGGAGGCCTCTGTGTGCTCTGGATCTGTTCCCTTCAGGTAATGACGAGCCCAGCCACCGGATGGCCATAGCCCCGGATTAGCTTGCTAGGGCTGCTGTAAAACAGAACCACAAACTGGGGGGCTTAAAATATCCAAAATTTATTCTCTCACAGTTTCCGGAAGCCCAAGGTCTGGAATCACGGTGTCTGCAGAGTTGGTTCCTTCTACAGCCCTGGGAAGCATCTGTCCCAGCCTCTCTCCTGGCGTGTGGGCTGGTCATGATTCTTGGTGTTCCTTGGCTTGTAGCTGTATCACTCTGATCTCAGCCTCCGTCTCCATGTGGCCTTCTCCCCGTGGGGATCTCCTCGATGTGTGTCTGTGTGTCTGAATGTCCCCCTCCTTGCTCTTATAAAGACACTAGTCATTGGATTTTGGTCCCACCCTAATTCAGTGTGACCTCATCTTAGCTTAACTAATTACATCTGCAAAGACTCTATTTCCAAATGAATGCACAGGCTGAGATTCCAGTTGGACATGGATTGGTGGGGGGGGGAACTATTCAACCTAGCACAGCCCCCATTCCTTGAGCTCTTTTTGCAAAGAACTGAGTTGAACCCTATTATACATTATCTCATTTAATCCTCCTGCAACCGACAGAGATGGGTGTGGTCGTCCCCATTTTATAGTGGAGGCAGCTGAGGCTCAGAAGGGGAACTTCACTTGCCCAAGGATGCACAGCCAGTCGGGGGGGGGGTCCAGGCTTCGGCCCCAGGTCTGCTGGAGTCACGCTACCCTGTGCAGCAGGGACAGTTCCATACACACCCTGCATCCTCAACTCAGGGTTTCTCATCCAAGCTCTACGGACATTTGGGACTGATTAATTCTTCATGCGAAGGGCTGTCCTTGCTCTGGAGGATTAAACATACTGGCTTCTACCCACTAGATGCCAGTAGCACCCTCCTTCCAGCTATGACCACCCCAAATGCCCCCGGACATTGCCAAATGTGCCCTGGGAGGGTGGCTAACATTGCCCTTGGTAGAGAACCCCTGCTCTAGACCCTGCATCCTCTGGTGCGGATGTGGTCTGTGTGAGTGGACCGGGGCTTGCCTCTTAGTTCTGACAATGAGGTTCAGGGTCTTAGGTGGGAAGAATAATGAAGACAGTGCCTATGTCAGGGGCTCCTGCATGCGGTATCTTACTTGGTCTCCACCCCAACCCCTGAGGAAGCCCCCCGGGAGGCTGGGGATTTAGTACCTTTGCAAAAGGAAGTCCATGTCGTCAGCTCTCCCAGGCTGCTCTCTGGGGCATTGGTGATACTTCCTAATATCCAGTTGACTTAGAAGCTCAAGGACATCAAGGCTCCAGGGGAGGATTATCTGTCCCCAAAACTGTTCCAAATGCTCTCTGACTGGTAGATTTCAATACTTGACTTTTATCACCTTCAAGGGCAAGGTCCTCTCTGGGTGGATCCAGAAGGTAACATCCTATTTTTCAGAAGAGCAGCATCTTCTCTCCCCAGGATGAAGACCTATCAGCTTACTAGGTATTCTGTTCTAAATATGCCTGACCCAGCTGATGCATGCGGAGTCCTGGCTTTTCAGTCTAATGTGCTCAAAGAGGAGCAGTCAGACTTGGTCGGGGTCATTCCTTTCAACCAAGCACCAGGTATGCACCAGGCCCAGTTTCAGGTGTCGGAGATGGAACCCCATGGAGCCTGCAGTCTAGTTGGACAGAGAGGAAAACACAAGTCAAACAAACAAACACAATCGTCAGGAGCATAAAAGAGGCTGAGGGCTTCCCTTGTGGCGCAGTGGTTGAGGGTCCGCCTGCCGATGCAGGGGACACGGGTTCGTGCCCCGGTCCAGGAAGATCCCACGTGCCGCGGAGCCGCTGGGCCCGTGAGCCATGGCCGCTGAGCCTGCGCGTCCGGAGCCTGTGCTCCTGAACGGGAGAGGCCACAGCAGTGAGAGGCCCGCGTACCAAAAAAAAAAAAAAAAAATTGCTGAGATGGGGGAACCAGGGCCTGGGAACGGGCCGCCAGGGAGGCACTCTGTCTTAGTCTGGGCTCCCCAGAAAGCAGGGCCTGAGACAAGGCATCAGTGCAAGTACTTTATGCGGAGCGTGATCCCAGGGAGGATTGAGGGATGCAGAATGAATCGGGGAGGAGGGAGAGTCAGTGTGAGGGCCTGTCATCAAGCTGGCCTCTGCTATCTAGGGACAGTGTCTGCTCAAATCCATGGGACAAGTGGCAAGATGGGGGAAGGGTTTGTCCACCACACCAGTCCCCCATTGCTCAAAGGTTTACCCCATTTGCTGGTCACTGGTTTGCCCCACTGGGCATTATCTCTTCCGGAACGGTTGGGTTGCAAATGTGTAGGCTCTAAGTGGGTTTCCACCATGCAATGTGCAGGGAGAAACCCCAAGGCAGGAGGTGAGCTGAGGGTCGCCCAGCCTGAGTGAGGCATCGTTCTACTGCCCCTACGCATCCAAAGTGTTCAACGGCGTCCAGACAGCATCTCCGAGGAGGTGACATTTGGGCTGGGACCTGAGACGAGAATGAACCAGGCTTGTGCCTGACCCTCTGAGCCACCTGTGAGGAAACCTTCCAGAAAGAACGTGTGGTTGTGGCTTTTATGGGTTGTGTCTTGACCTTTGGGGAGACCTTGGGCCAAGCCTCGTAAGCCTAGCTGGTTCTCCAATGCCTACGCAGAACCAACTCTGGGTCCGGCAGAATTAGCGCCAGCAGGGAGTGCCTCCTGGGAAGTTAGAAAAGATGTCCAGTGACATAAACCAGGGGTTGGAACCTTCGTGTTTGATGATAATTGTTGATACTTTGGTTGCTCTGGAGCAGTTTTGCAGGGCTGTCCGATCGAATGCATAAAATATATGCAATTAAAACTTTTCTAGGAGTCATATTAAAATAGAAACAGGTGAAATTAATTTCAATAAAATATTATTTAATCCAATATATCCCAAATGTTATTATTTCAACATATAGTCGATATAAAAATAAATGAGATAGTTTATATTATTTCATCCGTATATGTGTTCACAATCTGGTGTGTATTTTATACTAGCTGCAGGTGTCATTGGTACTGGCTGGTCTTCAAGTGCTCAGTGGCTACGTGGGGCCACGGGCTAGCGCTGGACAGCACAGCTCTAGAGGTTAGAAGTATAGACTTTTGTGTGTATTCAGATGATGTGTTCCCATTATCACAAACTGGAAGACTTTTAGTGGACAACTGGCCCATCAGCAATCACTGGCCCAGGAGTCAACAGCCGAGGTTAAGGTTAGGATAAAGATTAAACAAGATAATTCATGTAAAGGGCTTAGCAGAAGGACTGGCCAGGAATATGTACTTGATAAACTTTAACCGCGATAAAGTGATTTACAAAAGCGAATTTGGGTTTGCGCTAACGCACAGAAAGAGGAGGATTAAAACCTCCCAGCTCGGGCTTCCCTGGTGGCGCAGTGGTTGAGAGTCCGCCTGCCGATGCAGGGGACGCGGGTTCGCGCCCCGGTCCGGGAGGATCCCACGTGCCGCGGAGCGACTGGGCCCGTGAGCCATGGCCGCTGCGCCTGCGCGTCCGGAGCCTGTGCTCCGCAACGGGAGAGGCCACAACGGTGAGAGGCCCGCGTACCGCAAAAAAAAAAAAAAAAAAAACGACTGCGCCTGCGCGTCCGGAGCCTGTGCTCCGCAACGGGAGAGGCCACAACGGTGAGAGGCCCGCGTACCGAAAAAAAAAAAAAAAAAACGACAAAAACCCTCCCAGCTCAATGCCACTGAGCAGAGATTTTAATCCCGGAGATATTTCAGGCTGCTCGGGGTCGTCCACTGGGAAATAGAGGGTGGATTCAAACTTGGGCCTGTCTGACTCCAGGTTGTGGACGTTGCGCCATGTGCCCTGATGTCAGAGGCTGCAGGCAGCCCGCCCTCACTGGCCTGATGGGTCCCGGGACTCTCAAAGGAGCACTCAGAGCCGACCTCCTTGGTCTCTCCCCACCCCCACGCCTACCTGCTGGCTCTGCCCGCCTGGCCCCGCCCCTGCTTTGCACCACTCACTCCTGCCCCTCTGGGTGGTCAGAGCCCAACCCCTGCAGTACCAGGAGCTGCTCTCCCTGTGCCTGTGCTGGGGGGGGAGGGGGTGACAACCCCTCTGCCCTGATGCACCGCCCGAGCTGCCCGCACTCAGTGGCATTTCTGCAACCACTGTAAATTGGCACTCACCGCACAGCCCCATCCTCCGCTGCACCCACGTGCTGCCCTCAGTGCATGAAGTTAAAGGTCAACCTCCTCCCCACCCAGCCGGGTCCTTCCACGACCTTCCCCATCTGTACACAGGGAATTCCTTCCTGCCTCTGACTCCGGCCAGAAACCTGACTCTTCTCTCTCACCGCCTCCCAATCCACTCCATCGGGACACCTCCTGAGCTCTCCCTTCCACCCTGGGTTCCAACACCGCCTCACGCCCCTGGGCGGGTGCCCCGGGGATGCCCCTAAGTCTTACCCTCTAGTTGGGTCCTTCATACGCCATCATTCCCAGTAGAGCCATGGAGATGGTAGGGGATCATATGCCAATTCAACGAGGTCCTACTGTGTGCCAGGCCCTCCCTGGCTCGACCCTGGGATGCAGGTCCCACCATCGACCCATCCACACCTGGGCCCCTGAGAGCCGAACGACTTGCCGATGGCCCCTAGCAAGTGCCAAGTGGAGCTGGGTGTTGACCCGGCTGCCTGGTGCCAACACCTGTAGTGCAGAAAGGTTGCAGGAGTGGCGGGTTTTGGGCCGATGTCTGCAGTTCGGGGGCTACCGCAGGATCTGCATGCCTCTGTGTCCCCAGAGCCACCTGCGGGCCACCTGCGGGCCACCTAGGATGCCGTGTAAACAGGAGGCTGGGTCGGGTGGAGGTACGTTCAGTCCGTCCAGGTCCCTGTAGATGCTTCCAGGGACTCAGCTTTGCAGAGGCTTCTCCCGTGCCCTACCCCCGCCCCTTGGGGTTCCATCTGTTTCTGAAACGTGGGGCTGCAGGAGCTCTGGGGAGCCCCGCACCGTGGGTAGCCCTGGGCGCTTGGGGTCTGGATCTCCCCTCCCACCACATAGGGACATTGACCCCTCGGAGTGTGGGTGCTGTCACCAGGCAAGGGCATGGCCAGAGCCGTGGGGACACAGACAGGGACAGCAGGGATCACACAGTGGCCAGGGATGCAGGGGACAGTTAGCACTAGGCTCAGCCCTGAGTGGTGGCAGTGAGTCTCACCTAGACAGAGTCAGGGGCACAGTGGGCTGTGGTGGAGACACGGCGGTGTGGACAGGGCTCTGGGGGAGCCTGGCCCAGACCTGGCCCTGGCCCTCCCCACGCACCCCACCCCGCCCTTCCCGGTGTAGGCGCTGCTCTTCATGTTCCGCCGCCACCGTCTGACGTCTTTGAAATCTTATCTCTCATCTTGTTCTCCGTTTCCTCCCTGTCCGGGCCTCATCTGTCTCCTGCCTCCCATCCACCCCCCACCCGCTGCCACCGTCTGACGTCTTTGAAATCTTATCTCTCATCTTGTTCTCCGTTTCCTCCCTGTCCGGGCCTCATCTGTCTCCTGCCTCCCATCCACCCCCCACCTGCTTCCCATCTGTGGCCCCTCCCCCTCCCAGCCCGAGGGCCTCAGCCTCTGTCCCGTCCTGTCCTGTCAGCCCATCCCTGCCCCTCCAGGGGCAGATTGCAGCGCTGTGGGTTAGGACCCTGCCCACTGCCTCCTGTGTGCCCTGAGCTCCATACCCCCAGCCCATTCGCTGGTCCTCCTTCCTTCTACTGGAGATGCAGCTACAGTCCTCAGGGCGGCCGTGATCCAGCCCTCGGGCCCCTGAGGCTCCCCAGTCAACCCCTGCAGCTCCTGGGGCCCCTTGCTCCTCTGAGCTTTGCCTGGATCGCATGAGTGAGAGCGGCCCGGGGTTCTGCTTCACTTCAGTCTGTGACCTCCTCAAGGGTGGGGACACCTCCACCCTGCATCCTTTACAGATGAGGCTTGGTGAGCAGGTGTGCTGCCTCCGGTTCTTCACAAGTCTAGCTCTGTTCCATCCTTCAGGACTCGGCCCCAATGTCACCTCTTCAGCGAGGCTGCCCTGACAACTCGAGCTAACGTGGCTCCCTCCCCTGCCCCGGCCCACCCAACCTCCATCCCTGCACCCTGATTTCATTTCCTTTGGGAGTTCAGCTTCTACTTTACAGAGGAAACAGATAGGAACCAAGGGCATCTAACAGTGGGCCAATCTGAGTGCCCGCAGTGCCCCGGGGGCCCCAGCAGAGCCCTCCAGCTTCCTGCTCCCAACCGAAGCCAGGCTTCCCCGGCTCTGTCCCTGGCCCAGGGGTCCCAGCTACCTCTGGGAGTCTCCATCCTGTGGAATCAAACTCGGAGTGTAGACCCAGCCTGCCTGGATTCAAATCCCAGCCCCACGACCTAGCAGCTGAAGTTCCTTAGCTCTGGTCTGCATTTCTGCACCTGTAAGCTGCTGAGGAGGAGGAGGAGGTGCCTCTCTCAGGACTGTCGGACATAAGGATCAGACCCCCTTGCAGGTGTCATGGGCCCACTGGCAGCAAAAATACAGGAGTAAATTGTGTACTTGAACATGAAGAGCCCCTTCACTGGTGATCAATGATAATCACAATTATCAATCATTTCGCTGTCACGATCCTGGTCCTTCCCGAGTGCTCTGCAAACCAAATCCCTCTGAGTCCTCTCAACACACTTGGAGGTGTGGACTCTTACTCCCAGCTTCCGGACGAACCAGTCAGGATGCAAAGGGCAGAGACTCCAGGTCACCCCTGAGTATGCAGGAGGTGGGAAATGAAGGCCAACAGTGGGAACTTGGGGGCTGTCAGATACTGGGTCTGACCTGGCTCTGTCCCTGGTGACCTGGGGCAAGACATGCTCCCTCTCAGCCTTTGCTTGTCCATCTGTAAAATGGAGACATTAAAACATTGAGACCAGTGACTTCTATGGGCTTGCTCAGTGATCACTTCGTGAATGGCGTCTGACAATAGAACTCAGCTGGGGTTTGCCCCAGACCTGTTCACCCTGACCCTGAGCCTTCCCACTCCAAGGCCTGGCCTTCCAGGAACGAACGCGGCCCCTTCCTGCTCTGCCAGGGACCCCCCCCCCAGGCATCTGAAACTACCTGTGCACGACCACATATTCTGGGAGGTGAGTCTACAGTCCCATTTGGAAGCAATTGGAGCCGAACTCTCTTGGGCCTGGAGTCCATGTTTAACTTATTTGAGGTATTTGTGTCTTCAAAGTCGAAACCTAAACGTGGAAGGGAGGGGAACGGGTGTTTTGCTGTTCATTCAGATTGTGCTCCTCTGAAGTGTATCGCTGGCTGACATCTCAATTGCTGCATGGCACAGGCCTGTCTGGGTGGGCTGTGAGCTCCCAGGCATGAGCCTGCCACTGCCCTGAACATTCCATGGCTCCCATTGTCCACAGGGAGCAGCCAGGTGCCTCAGCCAGAGGACAGCTGACCAGAGACCCGGGCCCCTTCCTGGTTGTGGGACCCGGGGCTACTGCATAGCCACCTGAGCCTCAGTTTCCTCCCCTGGAAAATGGAGAAAATGTTCTCTACCTTACAGGTTTGCCCAGAACTGAGTGATTTCCTGGGATGTGGGACTTTAAGTGCTCAAGCCTGGAAAGTTCCAGGCAAACCAGAACAAGTTGGTCACTTACAGGGTTGTCTGTGGATGAAAAGAGAAAACACATGAACAGTGCTAAGCATGGTGCTTGGAGAAAAGCAGTGATGGCAGGGGCCCTGTGTGCACTGTACTTCACAGTTTACACAGCCCTTTCTTTCTATTTCACAAGTCTCCCAATGATCCTACTTTTTCTCCTGACTTTATGTTTCTGTTTGTTTGTTTGTTTGCGGTACGCGGGCCTCTCACTGCTGCGGCCCCTCCCGCTGCGGAGCACAGGCTCTGGACGCGCAGGCTCAGTGGCCATGGCTCACGGGCCCAGCCGCTCCGCGGCATGTGGGACCTTCCCAGACTGGGGCACGAACCTGTGTCCCCTGCAACGGCAGGCGGACTCTCAACCACTGCACCACCAGGGAAGCCCTCTCCTGACTTTAAAGGTGAGAAAACTGAGGCTGAGAAAACTGGCAGCGTATCTGGAGTCAGATGGGGTTGAGACGGGACCTGCTTAGGGTGAATGACTAAGTTCCATGGATAGAGTAACAGCCCTGCCCCCCTCGCCCCCCACATCTGGAGGGCTGCATGGCATGGGACAGTCGTGTTCAATAGATAATGTTTTCCTGGGCAGTGGAGATGGGAGCCCAGGGTCTGCCAGCCGTAGCCACAGCCACGAGGGAAGCCCTTTCCTCTATTCTCACTATCTTTCCTCAGGGAGGTGAGGATTGGAAGGATGGATAGAGCTGACTCAGAGTGGGAGGGAACTGTGATTCTGGAAAAGAGTGAGACGCTCAGCTCTCCTGCTGGCAGGCGCTGGTCCACAAACTCTCACTCATTCAAGCCCCCTCTGCTGCCACCTTACTCTGTGTCTTTGGGCAAGCTACTTTATCTCCGGGGCCTCGATTTCCTCATCTGTAAAAGGGGATTAATCACAGTATCTACTGAGCAGGATTATTCTAAGGACTCAATGCAGTGATTTATAAAAGAGCTCTGGAAAGTGCCTAGCAAACATTAGCTAACAATAAGATTATAATGACTCAAAATAATACAATTCACAAAATGTTTTCCCCTCCAGGATCCCATTGAGTCCTCACAACAGCACAGTTTTGAGGAGTAGCGTGATTCTCCCCATTTTCCAGATGGGGAAACTGAGGCCTGGGTCAGGGGTAGAAGTTGCCCAAACCTACACAGGAAGTGGGGGAGTGGGGCTGGGAAGCCATGCTGACTGGACCAGACCAGCTGCAGAGCCCACCCCGTCTCCATGCCTGACAGCTTTTCAGCCCGTGGCCCTTCTGACTCTGCCTCCGAATGGACTTTGTTCTCCTGTCTCCAGGAGAGTCCACCAGCTCCATTCCCCTCCCTCTGCATTTTTTTTTCCTTTTTGTTGTACTTCTCACTAGTGGAAGTCAACTTATTGTTTTTCTTGTTGTTATCCATTTGTCCCACAAGAATGTCAGTTCCAAGAGGGCAGGGTCTTTGTCTTTTATGTTCACTGCAAAATCCCAGTGCCTGGCGCAAAGCAGGCCTTCAGTAAACATCTATCGAATGATTCGGTTATCTTCTAATTATTAGAAAAACAAATGAAGCTTGGAGTTCCGCAGCGCCACCTGTGATGCAGTGCCCTATTCAAGCCAGCAGATGGCAGCAGAGAACAGGTTACCTGATGGGTGGAGCCCAGGTGAAGGGCGCAGGTTTGACCTTAGAGGAGAGCCTCTGTGTGTGTGCGTGTGTGTGTGTGTGTGTGTGTGTGTGTGTGTGTTAATAATAGCTATCACTGATTAACTACAAAAGCAGTTCGTGCCCGGTGCCACCTGTGCAAGATCTAGTTGAATTCTCATTATAGCCCTATTTTTAACCTCATTCTCAGACAAAGAAACTGAGGTGCAATAATATGCCCCAGGTCACAGCCGGGGGTGTCCAGGACCAGCAGACTAGGAGCCTTTCCTCAACCACTGAGCTCTCATATAAGACCTCTGAGCTTCAGCTGCCCCTCAGCAGACTCAGTGAGCCACCCCACCAGGAGGAAATGGGTTCCCCATCACTGGAGGTGTGCAAGTTGTGCAGGACAAGCACCCAACAGAGAGGATGTGTGGCACCAGAGGCCCAAAGCCACTCCTGGCCAGGCAGGACCAGCTATACAATTTTCAGGGCCTGGTGCAAAATGAAAATGTAGAGCCCTCTTCTCAGAAAGTAAGAATTTCAAGATAGTGAGAGCAGAGCATCAAGCCAAGCGTGGGGCCCTTCTAAGTATGAGGTTCTGTGTCACTGCACAAGTTGCATGCCCAGGGAGCCAGGGGTCTGGGTAAGGCCTATGAGGGACATGTCTCAGGAGCCCCTGGGATGTCACCAGCCCAGCTCTGCAGGAGTCCAGGGAAAAGTCCTCCTTAGCATGTTTCTTCTCATAAGGTGGGACCCTACATCCCTGCACCTTTTATCTTCCTTCCCTGGCTGTGATTTATCTTCATGTGAAGGGCTGGGGCCTCAGAGGCACAAGTCCCATTTGATGGTCCATGAATCTTTCCTGTCTGGATCCTCTGGCCACTCTCTGTGCTGCTGGGTGGACCCACTACTTCCTTTCTGCCAAGTGTGGATTAGGAAGCCATAAAACAAGGAACCCAAACTCCTGGCCAGGAGAGCACACACATGGGTTTCAGATGCGCTGGCCGGCTGGCAGGAGATGGATGGGGGCTGTGGGACTTGAGCCCCACAGGGGGACCGCATCCCTTGGAAGCCACCACTTCCAGTCCCCTTTCCCACGGGGAGGGGACTTCCTGGCCAAGCCTGGGGCCAGAGCTGGTCAGGGCCACTCCCAGAAAAGACCCTGGCTGAAGCCACAGCTAGAGGTGGTCCTGGTGGGGCAGGGAGTAAGGGAGCCCAGGCTGAGCTGAGCATGAGGGGCCTGGTAGAGCTCGGGTAGGAAGAGCTGAGGACCACTGTGTGCTGGGCACTTAATACATGCTGTTCTCATGTCTCGCGAGGTTGCTCCCCTCCGAATAGTATGGATGAGGAGCCCGAGGCTCCAAGAGGTGAGGCCACTTGCTAAGGTCACACAGCCACGAAGTGATGGGGTTAGGATTTGAACCCAGGTAAATAGATAACAAAGCTCTATCCCAAAGAGAAATTTTAAAACCATAATATTTGCAAAGCATCTTATTTATTACTTATTTCTTGAATGTTATCTGTTTAAAAAAATTAGGTTGGAAAGGCATGTGGAACAAAATTGAAAAGTTGTATAAGATAACTTTAAGGGTTATGCCTTCATCTCCCCTCCCCATTGTCCATAACACCCCCGCTTCCCCCCCACCCCCGCTTTCAATTCTTTTGAGTATTTACCCAGAAGTGGAATTGCTGGATCATACAGCAATTCTATTTTTAATTTTTTGAGGAACTGCCATAATATTTTCCACAGTGGCTCTACCATTTTATATTCCCACCACAGTATATAAGGGTCCCAATTTCTCCACATCCTCGCCGTCACTTGTCATTTATTTATTTTCATAATAGCCATCTTAATGCTATGAAGAGGTATCTCGTAGTTTTGATTTGCATTTCCCTAATGATCAATGATGTTGAGCATCTTTTCATGTGCTTATTGGCCATTTGTATATTTTCTTTGGAGAAAGTTCTATTTAAGTCTTTTGCCCATTTTTGAATTGGCTTGTTTGTTTGTTGTTGTTGTTGTTGACTTTTAGGAGTTCTCTATATATCCTGGATATTAATCCTTTATCAGATATTTGATTTACAAATATTTCCTCCCATGCTGTGGGTTGCCTTTTTACTCTCTTGATGGTGTCTTTTGATGCACAAAAAAATTTAATTTTGATGGAGTTCAATTTGTCTATTCTTTTTCTTTTGTTGTTTGTGCCTTTGATGTCATAGCCAAAAAATCATTGCCAAATCCAATGTTGTGAAGCTTTTGTCCTATGTTTTCTTCTAAGAGTTTTACAGTTTTGGATTTTATGCTTAGGTCATGGATCTATTTTGAGTTAATTTTTATATATGGTGTTAGGTAAGTGTCTAACTTCATTCTTTTGCACGTGGGTATCCAATTTTTCCAGAACCATTTGTTGAAAAGACTGTCTCTTCTCCACTGACTACTCTTGACATTCTTGTCAAAAATCATTTGACCATACATGTGAGGATTTATTTCTGGACTTTATATTCTATTGAACTTGTCTGTATTTATGCCAGTACCACACTGTTTTCATGCATGTAACTTTGTAGTAAGTTTTGAAATCAGGAAGTGTGAATCCAACTTTGTTCTTTGTCAGAATTGTTTTGGTTATTTGGGGTCCCTTGAGGTTCCATGTGAATTTTAGGATGAGGTTTTTTTTAATTTTTGAAAAAAAAAAATCATTGAGATTTTGGTAGGGATTGCGTTAAGCATATAGATTGTCTTAGGTAGTATTAATATCTTAGAAATATTAATTCTTCCAATCCATGAACATGGGATGTCTTTCCATTTATTTGTCTTCTTTAATTTCTTTTCAGAAATGCATTGCAGTTTTTATTGTTCAAGTCTTTCACCTCCTTGGTTAGGTTAATTCCTAAATATTTTATTCTTTTTATTTTTATTTTTTGGCTGTGTCACGCAGCTTGTGGGACTGAACCTGGGTCACCAAAGTGAAAGCGCCAAGTCCTAACCACTGGACCACCAGGGAATTCCCAGTATTTTATTCTTTTTGATGCTGTTGTACCTGAAATTGTTTTCTTAATTTTCTTTTCGGATTGTTCATTGTTAGTGTACAGAAATGCAACTGATTTTTGTGTGTTTACTTTGTAACCTGCTACTTTGCTGAATTTGTTTATTAGTTCTATGAATGATTTTTGTGGAATTTTAGGGTTTTCTACATATAAGATTATATTGTCTGTGAGCAGATACAATTTTTCTTCTTTATTTTCAGTGGGATGGCTTCTATTTCTTTTTCTTCCCTAATTGCTCTGGTTAGGACTTCCAGTACTATGCTGAACAGAAGTGGCAAAAGCGAGGCAAGCTTCCTTGCCTTGTTCCTAATCTTAGAGGAAAAGCTTTCAATCTTTCACCACTGAGTATGATGTTTGCTGTGGGTTTTTCATATATGGCTTTTATTATGTTGAAGTAGTTACCTTCTATTCCTAGTTTCTTGGGTGGTTGTTTTTTTTAATCATAAAAGAATATTGAATTTTGTCAAATGCTTTTCCTGAATCAATTGAGAGGACTGTGTTTTTAGTTTTGTTTTGTTTTGTTTCATTTTTGATCATGTGGTTTTTTTTTTTCCTTCATTCTGTTAATGTGATATATTACATTGATCAATTTCCATATGTTGAACTCTCCTTGCATTCCAGGAATAAATCCCACTTGGTCATGGAGTATAATCCTTCAAATATGTGGTGCAGCACATTTTGCACCCGAGGTTCAATATCATAGATGTGCTTGCCTGTTTAATATCGATCTCCTCCCATTATGTTGAGCTCACCAAAGGCAGGGACCAGGCTGGTCTGTTTCCCCAGAACCATGCACAAGGCTTGGCACAGAGTAAGAGCTCACTAAATACTCAGTGAATGAATGAGCAAACAGGAAAATGACAGAAAGAAATTACCCTAAATAGATAACAGTATTGGATTACAGGTGATTTCAGTTTTCTTTTTATACTCTTCTTTTGTACATGTTTATCCTGATTTTATTATATAATCAGGTAAAAATCAAATATACATTATTTTAATGATAGAATGAGAGACTACTCTGGGTACCCAGAGGGGACAGGATTGAAAGGCATGAGATCAGAGCAGGAACCCTGATAAGGAGGCCGCTGGGATGTCCATGTGTGGGGTGATGTTGGGGGGGGTATACAATGGGTGATGGGGGCCAAAGCCTCAGTTTCCTCATCTGGATAATCAGGCTAATAGTCACCCCTGTACTTAAAATACAAAGTTCAGGTAAAAACAAACATCATTTACTGAGACTCATTCCATGCCCTTCACTGTCCTATCTAAAGCCCCCATTCCCACTTGAAGATCATTATCTTCACTTTCTAGGTGGGAAAACTGAGTCAGGGATCCATCCAAATCCTAGCTCAGTCATAATGACCCACAGTAAGTTGTTTCTGAGCCTCAGTTTTCCGATCTGTGTAAGGGGAATAACAATAGCCTCTACTTCTTGGGGTGCTGTGTGTGGTCCGTAGGATTGCGCTCTTAAAGCCTATAGCTTACCTTCCAGGATGGGCCAGCTTATGTGAGCTGCCCATCACCACCATGACCAGTGAGGTGAAGTTACCCTCCTAGGGTCACACAGCAAACCAGTGGCCCAGCCGGGATTCAGCCCAGGTTTCTCTGACCCCAGAGCCCAACTCCTTCCAGTTTCTGGTGTGAGGGGCTCCTGTGCTTGATAAGAGCTCTGGATGGCAGGTGCCTGTCTGGAGTGTAGTAGAGCTGAGTGTGAGGGGGCCTGTCCAGAGCATCTCCCTGGTGGCACAGCGTGGACAGGAGAGGGGTCAGGGAATCTGGCCCCATGGGGAATTTCTCAGGGCCGCGCGTGCAGTGCAGCAAGAGGTTTCCCGGCAGCCGATGCACCATTAATGGGCCTCCTTTCATCACAATACCCCGTGATAACAGACAGATTTAATTAAAAAGAACACACATCCTCCTCTGCAGGGCGGCTGCAGCCAGGGTGTAGGGCCTGCAATTAAAATTTAGCTCTATAAACTCAGCACACAGGCGAGGGTGCCCAGAGCTCCCGGGTTTTCTAAAAGGAACACCCCCGCCCCCACATGCCCATGTTATTTATCGCGTTAATTTTGTCCTCTGGCCACAATGTGAACCAACTCCGAGCCCCCGAGCCCCGACCCTGACTTGCCTCTAGCTCCCAGGCTGTGCCAGGCACACGCTTGCCTCCTTTGGGGAGGAGCAAGACTGAGAACGCCAGCTTGAAATGCGGAAGACCGGGCAGGACTCTCCCTGGCTTTGTGCTCTCGGGCAAGTGACCCACTCCACCCAGATTGTCTGTTTCTGCATCAAGAACCTGAAGCTGCCCCCGAGGCTGGGCGGGGCCTGGATGAGACAATGAGGAAGGCCGCTGGGCACACAGTGACGGCTCAGCAAAGGTCGGCTGTTAACACTGTCGATGTTGTGACCACTAGTGGTGGGAGCTTCTGCACGGAGCCCAGGAGGCCTTGGCGACAGGGAGGCTGGGATGGCTGGGGAGGCCCAGGCTGGGCATTCAGGGTCCTAGATGCAGCAATTAAGAGTGGAGACTTTGGAGTCAGAAGGGTCCAGGTTCAAATTCTGGTTCTGCCACTTCTTGGTTGTGTGGACCTGGGTGAGTGACTCTCCCCTGAGGCTCTGTTTTCTCATCTGTAAAATGGGAATGATAATAGAGCCTTCCTTTTAGGGCTGCAGACTGAGGAATCCACCGTCAGGTACTACACTTGGCACCAGGTAAAAGGCATGGGCTTGGGTGCTCTGGCCCATGAGGATGGCTTTTAAAGCTGAGTGGAGGGGTTGCCCACGCCTGGTGTTCTGGTCTGGCTCAGGGCGGTCTCCCCGGAGGCCCTCAGGCCAGCAGCACCCAGCAGGTTTACACCCCAGGTGCCCGCAGCTGTCAGGCTGGGGACAAGGGCGCCCGCTTTGTGACCAGATAGGTAGCCTGACAGCAGGGCCTGTGAGACAAAGCTGGGGACAAGGGCGCCCGCTTTGTGACCAGATAGGTAGCCTGACAGCAGGTCCTGCGAGACAAAGCTATCAGAATCGTCGACAGGATACCAAATGGGCTTCTCCGAGCAGGCGGGCGCAGAATTGCATTCAGCTCGGATTTAATTAAAAAGACTCAAATCTTTCTGATAATCCTCCCAGCAACGGCTGGAGCAGGGCCTGAAGCAGGTTTCCTGGCAACGGCGCATCCTGCAGATAAGGAACTTTGCAGGGAAGACGCAGTGAGCCCCTCGGCTGGCCCAACAGCGCTGCTATCACCCTGCCCGTCGCCCAGCCAGAGAGGGGTGATGAGGCCTGGGAGGCAGCTGCCGCCCCTCTCTACCCCCACTTCCTCCCACTCTGTGTCCCCCACTCCCGCAGGGCACACTGGTGGGCTGCTCCATTCCCGGGTCTGAGCCTTTGGCCTGGCTCCGCACCTGCTCCCCCATCCAGCTGCCCAGGTCTTGTCTTTCTCCTGCCGCCCGCATCCCTGGCCCGATCCCCTAGTTCACCTTGGAGGCCGGGGCAGCCAAATATCAGTGCTTGCGGAATGGGCAGGTCTCCAGCTCTGCTTGGAGGCTGAATCTGGAGGGGAAGGATGAGGCCAGGTGCTGCGTCCTCAGCAGCACCTCCCCTCCCACCTCCCAGCCTTTGCCTGTGCTGGTTCCTCAGCCCTGCCTCCTGTTCGTGGATTCTGACTTGTCCTTCAAGTCCCAGCCCACAGGGTCCCTCCCTGTCCTCCTCTGATTACATATGAATCCCCGGCACCCAGTCCAGAGCCTGCCAGAGAACAGGGGCTCAGAGAATATCTGATATATGAATGGAGGAATGATTGCATGAATGAAGCAGACGAGCAACCCTGAGTTTGGAACAGGGGCTCCTATACCAGTGTTACTTCTTACCAGGCTAGAAACCAGGCAGGCAAATGATTCATCTTCTCTGTTTCCTCACCTGCACATCAGGGGTACCCATCACTCTGCCTGGGGAAGGGGTGTGATCCCTGCAACCCCCCAGTAGGGGCCCGAGGGGCACCCACCGTGTATCCAGCACTGCACAACCCTGGCTTCGGCTCCCCCAGGCTAGACTCAGGGCTCAGTGGGGTCTTCTTCTCCCAGACCCTGCCTCACCCTAGAACCCATTACAAAATATTTTAAATTTAATTATTTAAAATAGGTAACAGTTCACATGGTTCAAAGTTATATATAGACAGAACAGCGAAGTTCCCACGTCCACCCCCGCAGGAAACCACCGCCGTTAGCTTCTCAGGTATTCTTCCCGAGTTTCTTTATACATATATATGTTTAGATATGATTATAAGGTGCAAACAAAACAAAGCAAAGACACTGTGCACCAAGATCTCTACCTTGCTCTTTTCACTTACTACATCCTGAAGATCTTTCCATGTTGCTATGAAGGGTCCTCTCCTTTTTCCAGCTGTTTAGTATTCCACTGCGCAGATGCCTGGGTTTATTTAACCAGCCCTATGACGGACATTTTGATTATGGCCTGTGTTTTGTTATTATTAACAAAGCTGCACGGAAGAATCTTGTACACATATCATTGGGTTGTTTGTCTGCAGAGCAATTCCCGAATAGAACTTGTTGGGTTGAAGGGTGGAATCTATCTTAACACCGCAACCTCATTCCTCCATCCATCCATCCATCAATAGTTTCCTACTGTTCAACATCATAGCTAGCCTACTATGTGCCAGACACTAAGCAGGGCACAGAGGGCCTAGTGGTGAATGAGCCAGGCCTGATCCTTGTCCTCTTAGAGTGTAAACTTCTGCTCCATGGACATGGCGCTTTCCACCCACCCTGCCCACTGCTGCTGGAGGGCTCCCCTCACTCAAGAACCTGCTCTGGCTCCCTGTGACTCTGGCTTCCTGGCTCACATTCCAACTCCCAGCCTGAAGTGTGAGGTTCCCTGTCCTTTCTCATCTAGCCTGATGCGTCCTTACTTTTAGCCCAGAGTCTTCACCGTCATGGGCTTCTTTATTGCCTCTTGGGTCCTCCATCTCCGGGCAACCCCAGAGAGTAAGCCCCATGCTGGGTGGGCACCCTCACTGCTGGAGCACCTTCAGCGTGTTTGGCTGCTGTGCTGTGCTTGGAATACTGGCTCTGGGGTCACACTGCTTGGGTTCAAATCCCATCCCCATAGCCCTTGAGACCGGTGGACCTGGGCAAACCACCAAACCTCTCTGGCCTTGGTGTCCTCATCTGAAAAATGGGGACAATCGTCTGAGTACTTCCAGGCTTGTGGTGAGACGGAGATAAGCCCAGGCCCCTACAGCAAGCAGGACAGAGGCAAGCTGGTGTCATGTGCTTGCTTAATCCCCACAAATACCTTCCCAGGGAGGGTACTAGCCCCACTTTACAGATGAGAAAACAGAGGCCTGGAGAGCAGAGTCGGGGTTGGAATCAGCACTGTTTGGCTCTGTGATCCTTATCCTCAACCACCAACTTCTGCGGCCTCGTGGGGGTCCCTGCCAGCACAGTGACACCCACTCTGCTGACCACAGTGGACTTTCCTGCCCGGCCCTGCCTTCTTCACCCTCTGAGCCTCTTCCCCCACGCTGGGCTCTGGCTTCTCTCACTTGTTCACTCAACTCCCTCATTCAGCTGTGCCAGGCGCCGTTCTAGGTGCCCAGGATTCAGCAAGGAGCAAAAGGGACGCTCTCCGTGAAGGTCAGGAAGTTGGAGGGTGGGGGGACAAGCGTGCAGAGGGGAAGGGAAGCCCAGAGGAGGCAGGGTCTCCAAGGAAGGCTGGATGGGGGAGCTGACGTGGGTGGAGACGTGCCTGGAATCAGGAGGCCGGGAGGGCAGGGCTTTGTTATGGGGGGAGTGCAGCTGGGGTGCCCAGGACCCTACTGGAAAGCTTGCCTGTGCAGCGGGGGAGCAGTGAGAGGGTGTGACTGATGGCGGAGGGAGTCAAAGGACTTTTGCTTTAAAAAGTGGAGAGGGCTTCACTGGTGGCGCAGTGGCTGAGAGTCCGCCTGCCAATGCAGGGGGCGCGGGTTCGTGCCCCGGTCCGGGAAGATCCCACATGCCGCGGAGCGGCTGGGCCCGTGAGCCATGGCCGC
>NC_041222.1:998397-1051564 GCF_002837175.3 Physeter macrocephalus
GTGCTCCGCAACGGGAGAGGCCACAACAGTGAGAGGCCCGCGTAACGCAAAAAAAAAAAAAAAAAGTGGAGAGACCTGAGAGGTTATAGGCCAAGGGTGCATGCAGAGAGAGAGAAGGGGCCTCTGATGAAGGCAGAGCCCAGCAGAAGGGGTTCACTGCAGGCCAGGCGGGCCCCAGAGTGGGGGGACTTCCATTTGGGGCCCTAAGATGTCAAGGGGACTTCCCCCTGGAAGGCCCCCATTGCCTTGGGAAGGGGAGATTGTTGGGCTGGGGTGGCGAGAGAGGCTGGGGCGGAGGGGCCTGAGGGGGGACCGGAGGGCTTGGTGAGGTCTCCTCACCGATGCCTGGTGGACACGGGCAAAGCACAGAGGACGGGCACCAGGATCCCCCTCTCAGGGACAGGGGCGGGGAGCTGAAGCTCATGGGGCGCCAGAGCGGGCCCCACCCTGGCTCCGGGCGGCCCCCTCGTCTGTCCGTGTCTCTGACTCCCCACCAGCCTCCGAGTATCATTCCTTCCTCATCCCCAGGGCCCAGGCCCAGAGCTGCTCCACTACAGACCATCGGTTCCCTTCCATCCCATGCGCGTCCCTGGGCAAGGCCTTCTCCAGGGCAGGAGCCAGCAAAGAGGATCCCCAGTGGGCTTCAGAGACTTCAAACCTCTCCTTCTTCTCAGTTATTAGTTATCATTCTTTCAAAGTGATGGAGGAGGAAGAGGAGGAAAGGAAGGGAGAAGCGGGGCCGGGGAGGGGAGCGCTCACTCAGGGCCAGCACCGGGCTGAGCTTTCTGTGCATACTCTACTGTAATCCACACAACAGCCAATGACATAGACACGGGCATCCTGCCCATTTAACAGAGGGAGAGACTGAGGCTAGAGAGGGTGGGAGTTTGCCTGAGGCTGCACAGCTAAGTAGCCAGGCAGCTGATGGCAGAGGTGGGATATGACATCCAGAGGCCAGGCCTTGGACAGGGCTCACTTCAACTGGGACCGAATCAATATCGCCCCCCTCCTGTGAGATCCCAAATCCTCTGGCCAGGCCACCAGATTTACTGAGATCCAAACCGGAGGACTGGTCAAATGGTAAGAGGAGCTGGAGTCCTTAAGTCACCAGGGTAGGCCTACCCTGGTTTATGGCTCTCTTGGTTTACGTCACCCCATCCTGCCACGGCTTCGGGTGGGGTTTCGTAAGGATGGGGAGCAGAGGGCAGGTAGTGCTGCTGCGCTCCAGGGCGCTGTGGGAAGCGGGGTGTGCACGTGGCCACGCCCGCGATGAGCCCATGCAGACCCCAGGGCCCTCAGCCTCCCTCCCCAAACGGTGTCACCCTTTCCTCCTGCCCTTCTCCCCCCAGGTTGTCCAGGGCTCTGCCCTCACCTGCTGGGAGTGAGGTGGGGTGAGGAGGAGGATGGGAGGATGCAAGAGATTGAGGGAGGGCTATTAATCCTGTATTTGGGGGTATCAGATGCCAAGTCCAGCTAGAGAAGCTTGGGGTAGGGGTTGGGCCAGGTGAGGGGCAAGGGAGGCGAGCCAGAGCCTCCACAGGCCAGGGGCAAGCCAGGACCCCACCTCCATGCCAAGATGAGGTTCCTGAGCCACTGAGGGTCCGTACAGATCAGGGAGGCCCCATCCCCCCACCCCACGGGCTTATTGGAAGAAGACTGGCATTTTTCTGATGGGGCCTTGACAGGTGCTTGTTAGTGTGTAAGAGTCCTTTGTGAGGGAGCAGCTGTGGTCCCTGGGCGTCAGTAACCATATCTGTCAGAGGGCGTGGTCCTAGAGCCTAAGGCTGCAGGCGATCTGTCCTGAATTGGGATGGGAGGGGTATCAGAGTCCAGGGCCATGAGAAGTTGTTCCAGAGCCCTCGGGACACTCGGTGCAGGGCAGCTGCGGGCTATTTCCAGACCCCACTTGTTAATGAGGGGTGTCTCTGAATGGGCACCCAGAATTGGCTTCCATGGGGAGGAGGGTGCCAGGAGGCAAAGTGGGGGCATCCCAGACGGGGAGCTGTACGTGCAAAGGTGCAAAGGGGCCAGGCCTATTCCAGGAAGAGTGAGAGCTTTAGTTGGGGGTTGGGGGAATGCCATTCAGGGGAAGCAAAGTGCCATATGACTTTGGAGCTGTAAACGGAGGCCAGATCATGAGAGCCCTTGAACGCAGGGGTGCCAGTAGGGCAGTGTCGTCGAGCCCTGATCTGTGGGCTGCCCCATGCCCTGGTGCCAACTGGGCTCTGGAGGCTCCAGACCAGAGTGCCCTCGGCCACCTCTGGTGAGCGGGCTGGTCTGGGCTGGGACTGTGGGATGACTGTTTTTAATAAGCTTCCAGGTGAAACTGATGCTTATTTGGGGTGGAAACCAGGATGGTGGGGAAGGGATGCTGGGGAGGGGTCTTCAGTAGGTGTGCGCCTGAGGCAGACTGTGCCAGGATGTCTGGCCCCTCCCATCTGTCTTCCATGATGTCACCAGACCTCAACCACGTGGCCCATTGACCAGCCGTCAGTCGCCCATTTTGTAGAGAAATGATTGGCTTTTATTTTTTTTTATCAAAAAGGTAATGGGGCTTCCCTGGTGGCGCAATGGTTGAGAATCTGCCTGCTAATGCAGGGGACATGGGTTCGAGCCCTGGTCTGGGAGGAGTCCCACATGCCGCGGAGCAACTAAGCCCGTGAGCCACAACTACTGAACCTGCGCGTCTGGAGCCTGTGCTCCGCAACAAGAGCGGCCGCGATAGTGAGAGGCCCGCGCACCGCGATGAAGAGTGGCCCCCGCTTGCCAGAACTAGAGAAAGCCCTCGCACAGAAACGAAGACGCAACACAGCAAAAATAAATAAATTAACTAATAAACTCCTACGCCAAACATCTTAGAAAAAAAAAAGGTAATGAAAGTAATAAACACAATATTTATTAAAGAAACTTTAAGGAAAAATGACAAATAGAAGAAAATAAAAATCTTTCATAATCTCATCACCGAGGGACTAGACCGTGTAAGGTATTAACATATATCTTCCAGGAACGTGTATTTTGATTTATCCAACAAATGTTTATTTATTTATTTATTTATTTCAGTACGCGGGCCTCTCACGGTTGTGGCCTCTCCCGTTGCGGAGCACAGGCTCCGGACGCGCAGGCTCAGCGGCCATGGCTCACGGGCCCAGCCGCTCCGCGGCATGTGGGATCTTCCCAGACCCGGGCACGAACCCGTGTCCCCTGCATCGGCAGGCGGACTCTCAAACACTGCGCCACCAGGGAAGCCCCCAACAAATGTTTATTAAGCCCCAATTTTGTGCCAAGCAATGAGACGAAACAATGATTAAGCCAGATACAAACAAAACACACACATACACATGCACGTGTGCGCACACACACGTATTTCTTTTTTTAAAAAAAAAGATGGTATCATGTTATTTGTGCTAGTTAGTAACCTGCTAATTTTTGACAGCTCTCCCACGTGAAAATGCACACACATATTTAGTATAACTTTATTTTTTTTAAATAAAAAAATCACAAGATAAAAAATTTAAAAGTACAAGTAGCTATATCCCCCTTACCATCCACTGTTAACAGTTTTTGGGGGGTATTTTTTCAGAATTTTTATGCACATAGAAATAAATATATGTTTTTTTCCCATAACTATAAACATGCTAAAAATACTGTTTGGCATTTGCTTACTTACTTATTTACCCATAGTCTTGGAGATGGTTCCACATCTACACACAAAGATCTCCCTCATTCTTTTTAATGCTGCTTAGGATGGATGTGTAACAATTTATCTGTCTCCTAGACTTTTAGCTGTATCTAGTTTTCACATAAATTATGGTGCCTCCTTGAATGCTCGTGTATGGAAGTTATCTCACTATCTTCCTGACAAAGTCCTAGACGCAGAAATGCTGGATAAAACGTTATGTATATTTTAAAGGCTGTCAATATATGCTGCCTCTTTCAGAAGGCTGACCAATTGACTCTCCCTGCAGCCTCACCAGCACTGGGTATTATCATTCTTTTGAATCTTGACCAATCTGATAAGCCAAACATGCTATCTTGATTTTGTATTAATTTGCCCTTTTTTTGAGTATTGCTGACATTGAGTACCTTTTCTTGCACATATGGACCACTTTCATTTCTTCTTTTGTGAATTGTCTCTAACATATTTTTAGATTTGTGAGAGATACTTATATGTATATGTACTTTATATGTAAATATGTTCACTTCTTTCTGTCATATCTAGCAAATATCCCTCTTCCTTCCTCTTCTTCTTTTATATTTTTCTCATTTGTAATACTTTGCTATACCAAATATTTTGCAATTTTATGTACTTAAATAGAGCAATGAAAATTTTTTTTTGTCTTTGGAGTCAAATTAGAAAGATCTTTACTACACTCAACATTATAAAAATACTCACCAATATTTTCTTCTGGTAATTAAAAAATGAATTCCCTTCTAAATCTATCTGGAATTTATTTTCACTTAAGGTAGAGCTCTAACTTTATTTTTTTCTCAATGGTTCATTAGACATTAGGTCTCCAGGTCATTTATTAAAAATCCCATTATTTCCTTATTGATTTGAATTGTCTTTTGCTGTAATTAATTCTTATTGTCTTTGGATCTATCTCACTGACATGCTTGTCTCTTCCACTGCCAGTCTCTCCCTGATTTAATTACTGTAGTTTTATAATATGCTTTGTAATCTTACAAGCAAATCCTCCTCGTTAATCTTTCTTTTCAGAACTTTCTTGGTGATTCTAATACGTTTGTATATCCAGATGAACTTTAGAATCATTTAATTTGAAAAATAAAATTCCATTGACTTTTGTTTGTATTTATGTTAAATTTGTAGAAGATAGGCATTTTATAGATTTTTATAGCACTCTATCTTCCTATCCCATAAAATGTCTTGTCTCCCTGTTATTTAAAAGTTCTTCTATGTCTCTCAATAAAGTTTTAAATTTTTATTTGTATAGGTCCTATACATTTTTGGTTATGCTTATTTCTAGGCATTTGGTACTTTTTTATGGTTTCTATAAATGGGACTTTTTTCCATTATATATTCTAACTGCTTGCTAATGAACTATAGAAAAGTCATTTCTTTCTAATTATCTAACTACTAGCTATTTTACCAAGCTCTCTTTTTAGTTCTAATAATTTTTTATTTGATTGTCTTGGATTTTACAGGCAAACAGCATCTTCATTTGAAAATGGTGATGCTTTCTTTTCCAATATTTATACTTCCTCTTAGCTCACTGGTATGTCATGATTATTTGGAGTGGGTGGGTTATAGTCTGTGGTCTGGGAATCACCAGTAACCTCAGATGTGGCTTAGTCTGCTGAGCACCACTTTCAATACCTGGAGGGGACCATGAAGAGAAGGGTATGTAAGTGTGTATCTGTGTCACTAAGACAAAAGGAGGAGGACCCCTGGACAACGTTGTAGCTTGGCCGCCCTCACAGGCACCCTTGTCAGCAACCTGGGCTGGCTCATCTGTCTGCTGCTGGCGTTTCACTCCTAAGTACAAAGTCTGCATAATATTTAAATGTGCAAATGTAATGGGCTACTTAAGTAGTTTTTCCTGGTGTTGACCATGTATTCTTGGACCTTCATTCCTGGAATAGATGCTATTTAATTACAGTGTATTAGACTTTTAATGTTCTACCAGATTCCCTTTGATCGTGTTTGATTTCCCATTTTCCCATCAATATTTCAGATGAGATTGGTCTACTGGGCTTATGGCACTGTCTTTGCTGGGTTATGGCATTAGATTTTTGACTGCTTTAGAGAATTATAAGTGAAACTTTACATCTTTTCCTATTATAATAAAAGCTTTTCATCTTTTCCCATTCTTGGGAAAGTATGAATTGCATGTGAATTCTATATTTTTTGTGAGAGCTCATAAAACCATCTGGGCCTGGTGCCATTTTAGTGTCATCTTTCTAAAACTGAAATTTGCCTATGCCATATGCTTTCAATAATTTTCCATTGATCACAGGATAAAGCACAAATCCTTTAGCCTGACATTCAAGGTAGAGTATGATGGAACTCTGCACCAACTCTCACCACTCTCCCTCCCTCTCTTATATTCTGGCCACATCTAACTTCTGGAAGTTCCCCAGACCCTAGAGTAGGAGATTCAGAAGGATAGGAACAGACTTGTTTTGTTCAGTGCAGAATCTCTGGCACCCTGTAGAAGCTTCCCTTTGATAGGTATTCCTTGAACTCCTGTGGAATGGCATTCACTGTGTTAATATTGTTGTATCTTTTAGTTCACATCAACACATGTTCACTGAGCATCTCCTTTGTGCCTGGTCACATGCTGGCCCTGGGGGGAAAGATAGAATCCCAGCTGCTGTATTCAAGGTGCTATTTGGCTATTGGGGAAACAGGTGAGTAAACACACATTATATACAGTGAGGTAATTGCAGTTGGGGGGATATGGTGGCATTATGGGAGAATGGGGAAGGGCCATCCAACCCAACCCAGGAAGAGAGATCCAAAAGGCTTCCTGGAGGAGGTGGCCCTGGAATTAGTCTTACATGATGAGGAGAAGTGGGGACAGGTCATTCCATGCTAAGGGGATATAGTAAGCCAAGATCCAGAAGGAAGAACAAGCACAACTCTGTTATCTCTTCTCAGGATGATTGTAGTTGCCTCCTAGCATGTCATGTCACTCTTCTGCTGAAAATCCACGAATGGCTTTTTAGGACTTTTTCCAAAATCCTTTGTGTGAGCAAAAGGCCTGATGTGATCTGGCCCCTGTGTTTCTCTGAATTTACCTGATCACTCTGTTCCAACCACTGCTGTTCCTTGGAGAGCCCAAACAGTACCAACTCAGGGCCTCTGCACTGCCTGTTCCTTCTGCCTAGAGACTCACACCTTCACTCTCCCTGGGTCTCTGCCCAAATGTCACCAACTGGTGAGGCTGTCCTCGACCCCTGTATAAAACAACAGCCCTCTCAGTTATTCTCTGTCCTTACACTGCTTTATTTTCTTCCAAGCTAGTAAAGCCACCTGATGTTATACGCACACGTACATATATATGTATACATACACACACATTTTATGCTATATGTATGTGTATATCATAATATATGATATGCTATATACATATGATTTTTAACTTTCTTTTCGCCTGTTAGAGTGGGAGTTTCGGGAGAACAGGGAGTTTGTCTTGTTCACTCTTGTGGCCCCAGTACTCAGAACACCATCTAGAAGAATGTGCCCAATCAATACAAGCAGTTTGGCATTGCTGGTAGCAGAACATAGCTGAGGGGTGAAGTGGGAGGTGCAGCTGGGGGCCAGTAGATAGCAGCGGCAGGCTGGGGAGGGGGGCAAGCCTCGGGTGATGGCAAGGAGCTTGGACCTTCTTCTGAGTGAATCAGGAGCCAGGCAAGGGTGATGAGTGGTTGGATTTATGCTTGGGGATGGTCACGCTGCCCGCTGGGAGGGGCATGGCATGGAAGGAGTGACACTGCCAAGTTACCCCAGTGCAGGTAAGGGCTAGGGGTGAAGGGTTGGTTCAGGGGGAGGGAGGCAGGGAGAAGGGGAGACTATGATGCCTTGCCCCTCACTGAGCTGGGAAGTCCCAGAGGGCAGATTCTGTTCTGGGGATGTCAAGTCCAAGGGGCTCTTGGGCAACCTAGTGGAGGTGTCTGGGAAGCTGGGGCCAGGTGGGTCTGGAGCTCAGGAGAGAGGCCTGGGCTGAATAGAGGTTTTGGGCTTGGAGCACGGGGAGCACGACATCATTGTTGTCATCCTCCCCACTCAATCTTCGTCTAAGCGAACTTTAATTGAGCACTTAGTATGTACCAGGCACTGTGCTCAGTGATTTCTTTATTGACTCTTCTCTATAATCCAGTGGTGTGCTGGTACAGGTCTCCCAACCAGCTCTCTGGAGAAAAAAATGTACAAACCCTGATTTGTAGAGTTTGCCAGTTTCCATGATGTAAATACTTCAACCAGGGTTGATTTCAAGCGACTGCCTCGGTGTTATGGGAGGTGGAATTTGAAGAGATGGGGGCAGTGGCACAGCATCAGGTGGAATTTCCACCACAGAGACAATAGACCCAGACAACCTCCAGGGCATCGATGAGAGTAAAATGAAGTAATTTTATAGGAATTGACAGGCTTGGAGTATTTATTGCCTTTAATTTTAATATTGCTTATGTAATTGTAAGTTTACCTAATTTAATTTTTAACAATGGCTGTTTCTAATGACCACCTTACAAAATTAATTCCTGAAAATTTAACAAGCAGCTCTTGTGAGCCGGTCTGAATCAGTTCCAGCACACGGCTGCTACAATCCCATGATGTCGTTGCTGTGGTCGGGGAGGTGAAGTGAGGTCACCCAGCTGGTGAATGGGAGATTTGGGTATTCTTGAGCAAGTAACTTCCTGTCCTCGAGCCTCAGTTTCCTCATCTGTAAAATGGGGACAATAAAACGTATCTCCTGGGGTGCTGTGGCGAGTTCATGAGTAAATGCTTGTAAAGTACCTGACATACAGCAAATGGTTGACAAGTGGGAACCACTAGTGTGTTATAGTTATTTTAGTAATAATAATGAACATATATCCTCTCCTCAAGGTATTCACGTTCTAGTAGGGGGAGGTGGTCAGTGACAAGACATATACACATTCATAGGATTCTGATCCAGGCAGAAAAGGCAGACTTCCTGGAAGAGGTGGCATTTGAACTAGGTCTGGCAGAATTGAGAGAATGGGGGTCCATGAGGAATAGGGGGAGGCATTCCTGGCTGCTGGTCCACACAACAGAGGAGGGATGAGAGATGAGACTGAAGGCAACTAGAAGGATGTCGAATGCCAAGACAGCGTCTGAACTTTTCTCTGAGGGCCTTGGGGAGCCACAGCAAGCTGCTCAGCAGGGCCTGGTGGCATCAGGTTGGCCTCCTGGAACATCAGTGTGACTGCGGTGGAGAGAAGGGCCAGGAGGGGGCTGGAGTGGAGGCAACGTCGGCCACGATGAGGAGACGTGGAGATGGAAGCCCACCCATCTGGGCGGGGCTGGGGTGGCCTCCAAAAACACAGGCTCCCTTGACCCCCTCCTTCCCTGCAGCTACAGTGAGGCGGGGAGCAGTAGGGTTCCCTTCCCCAACTGCTATCATCCCCACCCCTGCTCAGGCCCAGGTCCAGCTCCAGCCCCAGCCCCAGCAGCTAATCCTGGTGACACTGGGTCCCGAGGCCGGGGCGGGGCAGCCAGGCAGCTGGCCTCAATTAGCTGGGGAGCCGGGTCTGGACAGTGTCATTAGGAGAAAACCAGAGCCCGGCTATAAACTCTAATGAATGCATTAATGGAAGGCTTGTGCGCCTCAAAGGGGAAAAAAAAAAGTGGGTCTAAATAAAGTTATTAACACAGCCCACCTGTGTTCGGCTCTCGGCCTATATTGTTCAAATAGCCTATTAACTCTTGAAGCATCCAGTCTTGAAAGTGAGCCCTGCCTCTCTGAAGCAGACGTTTAACTGCGTTCATATAATTCAATTAGATTCCTCAGTCGTGGTCCAAAGGCATTCTCTGGGCTTTCATCTCAGTAATGGCCTGCAGGCTGGAGTGGGGAACAGGGGGTTAAAAAGAGGGGCTTGGAACCTGCTTTCTGGCCTGACTCACCCCATCACCTGGAGGGGCCTCCAAATGAGTTTCCTGGGGCAGAAAGCATTCCCCATGTGCCCGGGCTCTCCGATGGCTTTCTGTGCCTGGAATTCCCACCTACACCCTTCTTGTGCGTCCTCTGTCCCCAACATCCAGGCCCTGCAGCCCCCATTCTGCCCCAGCCCCCTTGTCCAGCAGTCCCAGGACCCTGACTCCACTCAGCTGACCCTATTAATAAAGAGTTAAGAAAATTCATTAGGAAGTGGGTCTTTTATAGATTCCGTTAAAGCCTTCTTCCTACTTCTGTCACTGAAAAAGGATAAAAATCCTTTTATCACTCTACAACTTGTTAATGTTCCACCCCGGGAGCACTTCATCTGTAATAAACATCTTCGCAAAATATGCATCCCCAGGGAGGAGCCGTTAATTTCCTCAAGGCCTCACACATGTGAGGGGTTTTATTGCCTGCAGGTGCTTCATGAGATTGCGTGGGCTTCTAATAAATGTCCGCTAAACCGCAGGTAGCCTGGGAGTGAGATGGGCCTGTGCACCTGTCCACAGAGGGCCTCCACACGCAGCTCCTCCACCTTCCCCTGGCCAGCCCTGGCACCAGCAGCTCCCGAGACCGACCTGCCCCTCGGACGGCTGCAGGTAAGTTCTCAGGGCCCTAGATTCCAACCGAGCCACTCACAGAGCCCTGGGGGGGCCGGGGCCTCGCTGCTGCCGCTTGACATCAGGAGGATTCCTCCCTGGAACCCACACACCTTGGCAGGCATGGCAAACACACAGAGACGTTGAAGGCGTGTTCTCTGGTTGATTTCTTGGCTTCCTTTCCTTGTTTGCTGTGAGGGAGTCACCCACATGAGGATCTACTGTGGAAATGTGATTATCAGTAAATTTGACTTCCCATTTTCTTAGTAACTGAGACAGAGAGAAAAGAGAGCTTGCCTCTCTTAAGTGCGATTCATAGGAAATGTGTTTTGCATATCTTCAGGGCGATTTTTGGGATGTTAAAAATAATTGCTAGAAAAATAGGTGGTAGCTCAGTCACTAGAAAAAAGAAAGATTACTTAAGGAGTAGTTTTCATCTGCATTCCATGAATTAATTAGAAGTTTGCATTTAATAAATATCTCTCTAGTCTCCGGGGTTCTTTCCATGTCATGATCACCAAATTAATCGCGAGCTATGTGCTGGGTTATGGGCAGATACGATGCCTTGTGGCCGAGGGAGCGGGGATGCGGCCGGTGGCTCTTTCTTAACCTCGATGTGAGCTGGAGAGTCAGCCCTAGGCTCCTGGGGGTTCACGGCGGCCCAGGGGAGAGAGATGGGGGCCCGACGTGGATCTGCAGCCTCTTCCAGGACGAGGTGCCTCTGAGGACCAGAGGTCGGGACGCTGAGCTCACCCCTAAATCAAAGGGTGTATGTTGCTTCTGGACACTTAATAACTGGCATTTCTGGGGCACTCCCATGGTGGCGGCAGGGACATGACCTGAGGTCTGTCCATATGGCTTGGTGCACGCATGCCCCCACCCAGGGAAGCCACCTACGCTAGGGAGAGCGGCTGCTGGATTCAGCAGAGACAACACACGGGGGCCACAGAGGCTTCTGGAAAGAGGAGATAATCCAGATCTTTCTGAAAGCCCTGAGGAGGAACACTTAACTCAGCTGCGTTCGCAGGCCCCTCCTTCCCAGCCAGGGGGCTGCGCAGAGTCCCACAGTCTCCGGATCCGGGCCGGGAGGGAGGTAGAGCAGGGCCTGGACAGCTGAGCCTCGGGATGTGCACCTTCCTTGTCTGGGAAGATAACGATAACGATCCCATCACTGGGCGCAGCACCCGTGATGATACAGGTCCCGAGGTCTTGCTGCGGGTCAGGGCCAAGCACCCGGAGGACAGGGGCTTACTTCTGGAATCTTATCTACCCCTTTTTGCGCCGGGAAGCTCAGGTTTAAGAAGTGAGGTTACTGACCCAAAGTCACCCAGTGGAGGAAGAGAGTTTGGGAACAGAAGCAGAGGATCCTACCCATATCACCTGCAGGCACCCTCCCATCAGACCTTCAAGGGAGGGCACAGGCTGCCCAGCTTGCAGACCACAAGCTGAGGCTCACCTGACAGTGGGGGAACCTGGCAGGGCCCTGACCTCTGCCTCCGTCCCCCGGACATGGCTGCTCCCCGCCCCCCCTCCCCACCACTTCTCTGTGCTGGGAGGAGAGAGGGTCATTCACCCCCTGCCCCGACTCCCACTGGTCCGCCTGGCCCGGGCCAGCAGAAGCCATAGGAGGTCCAGGGAGCCTGGAGCAGCTTCAGAGGCGGCGATGGACATGACGAAAGGCCCGGAGCACGGGACCCAGCCAAAAGTTTAGAGGAAGCAGGGTCACTGCGCCTAGGGAGCGGAAGGCCCAGGGGGCCGGAGCCCCGGCTAATGGAGAGCACCAGATGCTGACCAGCTGTTGTCTGTCTCCCTGGAGGCCCGGCAGAACCAGAAGAGCTTCTACAGCAGGAGAGAATTAGGGGGGATAGCAGAAAGAACTGGCTGAGGGGAGTGGTTGGGCTTTGAGGAGCTGTAAGAAACAGGATGGCAGCTCCGAACTAGGGCCTGGGGGCCAGAGAGAGAGAGAACTCAGAAAGTTAGCCTTGATGCACTGACCCCCCTACAACATGATTTGAATGAATCCACCACCCTCTCCCACCCAGCCCTGCCTCGTGGGCCAGAAGCCCCACTGCTCCAGTAGCAGGGCCAGTGGTCTGGGGCCTCAAGCCTTGGACAGGAGCCTCTGAGGCTAAACAGTCAGGGTTCCGGGGAGACCCACGTCTCAGAGGCCTGGGCCCCCACAGGCTGGGGACAGCTGGTCCCAGGAGGCGAGACCTTTAGCGGCCAAAGCCCCCCAACATGAAGCCCCCAACCCCATAGCTCATCAAAATAAACTGTAAAGTACTAAACTGTAAAGGGTGAGGAAGGCCTGCAAAGTCCCAGTTCTACCCACACAGTGAATACTTTGGTGCTTTAAAAATCCAACTAAAACATCTAGGTGTCTGTTCAGCCGGTGCTCTAAGCACAGGCTCTGTCTGCTCACAGGGTGACCCAGCCTGCCACTTCCTCCCTCGCATCAGGGCCAGGGCCACTGACCTGGGGGGCTTGGGAAGGGAGGAGCAGGAGAGACCCTGGAAAGTTATGCTCAGGGCTGGTGCAGAGCTGGCTGGCTTCCTTCCTTCCTGCAGACCTCACCCCAATCCCCAACTCATGATAGGAAAACCGGGGTACAGAGAGAGAGAATGGAACAGGTCTGTGGAGTCACGGCCAGACGATGGTGGCCAAGCATTGTTCCAGCCCAAGCCGGGGCACTGTTTTCTTGATGATTTGATTCTGCTTCTGGATGGAAAACTAGGATGTCCCTGCTCAGCTTCCTTGACCCCTTCTGGAACCCAGGGCTAGGGTTGTTCGATCAAATATAGGGCACTCCATCCAACTGGAATTTCAGATAACAAGGAATAATGTTCTAGTATAAGTGTGTCCAATGCAATATTTGGGACAGACTTACACTAAAAAAAAAAAAATTTCTTGTTTACCTGAAATTCCTATTGAGTAGTGCATCGTGTATTTTTATTTGCTAAATCTGACAACTCTACCCAGGGCCCCTTCCCCAGTTGGGACTGCGGTGCCCTCCCGGGAAGAACCTTCCAGGCGTTTCTCTGGCAGCAGGAACCGGGCTGGAGGCACTGCTCTCACAATTCGGAGATGCCAGAGGCCGTAATCACTCCTTTACTGTTGCAAAGAACAGAAAATGCATTTTCTTGCGATATTTTTCTTTTGGTATATATTTTTGGAGGAGGCTTGGAGGGCTCCCTCACAATGGGAGTTGTTTATCAGGGAAATGAGGCGTTTTTGAGTTCGTCGTTTGTGGAGGATACGGCAGTGCCGGGCGAGCTGCTTCTGTGATCTCCTGTTTCTCTGGAAGAATATGAAAAACAGCCGATGGTGTAAGGCAAACTTTTCCCCCTAATGCTTCTGGAAGCTCATCTCCTTGATTTAAAACTTTCTAGGACACAGGTGGATTTTTTTAAGACGTAAAATGGAAGGAAGGAAAAAGACAAAATACCAGCAAATGTTCTCGGGCCAGCTCTTGGAATATGATTCTTGGGATCAATGGTATTTCATTTTTCAAATTGTTGAGGTCTTTTTCAAAAAATTATTTCCAAAAGGGCCATTGCCTTTGCATATAAAGAGACTTAGAAAGGTCTTTCTTTTTCTTTCCCACTCCCTCTCTTTCTTAAGCGAACAGAAAGATGTTAAAGACATTATCTGAACTAAGCAATCAGGAAAAAATATTTGCAGAGTCAAGAAAGATCAACAGAACATGGAAAAAAAAAGGAAACAGATAAAAAGCAAGTAAAACACACAGAAACAAGTCTTTATGTTAGATTTTCATTAAAAGTTTTTGACATCTGACTTTATACCTTGGCGTGCTCACCCTGATCACATTTAGTTTCAAGATGCCATAACTAAAACATCAAAATCTTTTTTTTTTTTTTTTTTTTTTTTTTGCGGTACGCGGGCCTCTCACTGCTGTGGCCTCTCCCGTTGCGGAGCACAGGCTCCGGACGCGCAGGCTCACTGTTGTGGCCTCTCCCGTTGCGGAGCACAGGCTCCAGACATGCAGGCTCAGAGGCCATGGCTCACAGGCCTAGCCGCTCCGCGGCATGTGGGATATTCCCAGACCGGGGCATGAACCCGTGTCCCCTGCATCAGCAGCCGGACTCTCAACCACTGCGCCACCAGGGAAGCCCCAAACATCAAATCTTGATGGCTTTTTCTCACTTTTTCCAAATATTTGATGGCTTTTTCTTTTTTTTTTTTTAAACATGTTCCCGGACCAGGAGAAATATTCCAATATGGGAAAATAATGTATTCAGTGTATTTCTTTTCTAGAATGGTATCCGAAGGCAGTCAGGGTCTGCTCTAAAGATGGCAAAATTTTGCAAAGGCAAAATCCTAGTCCTAATTCACACCAGAATGAGAGCAGGGGAGTTTACCTACACTCCATTTGCCAAGTCTGAACCATGGGAGAGTTCTGCTTCACTGAGCAAAGAGCCTGGCTGAAACCCAAGGGACCCAAACCTCAGCCTGCACCCCCTTTCCAGCTCCCATCCATCCTCTTCCTTTTGGGATCATAGATCTCAGATCGGAATCTTGGCCCGGAGCCTGGGGCCGGAAAGTGCGGCTTGATGTCAATTACGGCCCAATTCCAGAGGTGCCATCAAAGAGTTAACTAGGATGTCCCAGTGCGCAAATGTGGGATAATTGGGAAACAAATTCTACAAACATCTTGAAAGGGGCAAAAGACCTTTGATCTTTCTATAGAAAGGCAGACATTACCAACGTTACTGCCTTTTGGGGCCTGCACACATCTCATACCAGGTTAGAGGATGCCATCTTTCTGAGAAATCAGCCAACACCTAATTCCATCATACCTTAATTATCCTAACTGGTTTCGTATGTCCAAAGGCATTTTCCCCAAAGATTAGAGGAGAGAGCAGGACTGACAAAATAATTAAATATGCAATTTGCCAAGCGTGGGCAATATGGCTTTGAAATCACCTTTTCAGGAAGTTTTACTGCTTGTTCATGGACATGTATATTGCAGCCTTCAGACTTTTATTTAAGCTCTTTTGATTGCCTTAATGGATTAATACCTGGGTGCCATCAGCGAGGGCCTGAGACCCAAGGCTGTTTCTAATTTCGCAAATATTGCGCCCGCTTCCTCTGGTGTTATGACAAAAGCAAGCCTCTAGAATTTGCCTTCTCACTTAAAGCAACATGCTGATCCCCTCAAATAATTGCCTGATGTCAGAATCGGCATCTCCCAAGTGGCGTTGTCGGTTACAGGAAAGTCCCACGGTGCCAGGGGCCTGGGCGGCCGGCGGCGGGCTTGGCAGGACTGGGGAGGCCCGTGTCGTGCTCGGGGCCTGGGTCTATTTGGGGTGGCATTCCAAAAACGAGTCCGCGTCTCCTGACAGCAGGATGCCTCTCAAACGAAGTCCCAGGCAGAATCCCGGGTACAGAGGAATGTGTTACTGTCCCTGCTTAGGACTCCTGCCAGTGGGTAAGGAACATTCCATGGGAAGGGGCGGGGGAGGTGCGTCTGGGGATCTGGAGAAGAATCTCCGCTCAGGCTCAGACCGCTGCGTGGAGGGAGGCATCCGGAAACCGGAGCCGGGAGTTTGCTCTGGGGTAATAGTTTGCATTCTGTCCCCGAGGCTGGGAGAGCTGGAGTCCAGGAGGGGGAATCCACGGAAGTGATCGCACCCGGTCCCATCTTTTGGCTGAGCTGGGTGTCTGGGGGCAGCGTCTTGGGGCCAGTTCCAAGGACATGAAAGCAGGGTCTCTGGGGGTGGGGGGAGTTCTTTTCTGGTATGGAACATGTGTGGGTACCCAGTGGGCAGAGGATGGATCGGTAACGGCATGCAGAATCGCTTGGTGCTGGGAGTAGTGAGAGGGTAGGTGGAAAGGAGGGAGAGAGAGAGAGAGAAACAGAATCAAAAAGACAGCACACACACGCACGTGCACACACACACACACACACACAGATTGCCTTTGAAGGCGGGGGCGGGAGGGGAGGGGACAAGGCCTAATTGTCCTAGGGATGTGCGCTGCGGCCCCGGCTTTTTCATCGTCCCCAGAGCTCCCTAATGAGGCTGTGGCCTCTCCTGGTGGGAACGCTGCTCCCTGGACTCAGCTTTGATAAAGCGGATGGACCGTCTGGGTCGAGTTACCAGGTTTTCCTCTTTTCCTTTTGAACCCTGCGGTGGTTTGGCTCTTTCATGACAGAGGGGGCCAAAGTCCCTGGCCTCTGTCCTCAGGGGACACAGGCCATCCCACCTCCTGGGAAGGGCAGGGAGGTGGCAGGCCCTGGAGTGGGGATGCTGGCCCAGGCCACGGGCTGGGGGAGAGGAGGGGGCTTTGCTGGGCTTGATATTCAGAAGCGCTTGCCAGCCACACCGGGTCTGCCGGCCGCCAGCAAAAAAAGATCACCTGAAATGCTTCTTAGCAGCCACGGGGGACGCTGGCACGGTGAGCGAACACAGGTCAATAACAGCAGTGGCGGCAAAGATAATGCTGTCTGCTTACCGAGAGCTTACGCTGCTGGGCACCCAGCCAAACGTTTGACAAGGATGATACTGTGCCCCTTTTCCAGAGGGGCAAAAGGAGGCTCCGAGTTCAGTGGCCTACTGGTCAGAGGCAGGATGGGACTGGATCTGTCACCCCACGGCCCAGCTCTTAACCACTGGCCTTCTTGAAGGGGCGGGAGCCTCAGCTGGCCCTTGAGCCCCTTCAACACACCAGTTTTCTAGGTGCACAGACCCTCCCTCATTTCTTCTTAACCTATGACTGGGCTTTCAGTAAGACCACAGTCATAATGTTAGCAAGACCCCAGCTCTGAGGTCCTGCCACCCCCAGGTGTCCAGAGGTTGCCCCGGGCGGTGGCTCTGGAAGGGGCGAGGCTTGAACCAGGCACCCTGGAGCAGGAGGAGAGAAGAGGACCCCCAGCCAGTGGGACTTGTCTTTGATCTCTGATTAGAAGAAAACGCCCTCTCAGGTGGTTCCTCCTTATCAGGGAGGAAAGCCCCCTTTTTGGATGGCAGACGGTGAGTGGCCAGAGAGAGACTGTCCCCTCCCAGGGCCTTCACACAAGAGAGGTCCTGCTTTCAAAGGCAGCTCCGGAGAGGCTCACCTGGACTTCAGGGTCACACTTGTCCCTGGCCTGGTGGCCTGCCGTCCCACCCCCACCTTCCGGCCCCCTTGCCCTGATCCCAGCTGCCTGCCCTTGAGGCTTTCCCATCAGGGCTCCTCGGGCCCGCTGCCTGCCCGTCCTCAGCTGCTGCTGCCTGGAGGACGGGCGGCAGCTGTGCCCAATGCCCCTCTCGCCGCGGCCAGTCACTCTTGATCTCTGTGCTCCTCTGGGCTGTGGGCAAGGACCTTAACTTTTGTCTAACTTGTGAAAAGAGAACCTTGTAAGCCTTGACTCATTCCATCAGACACCCACTTTGCGCCAGGCCCTGGGCTGGCACCGGGGGCACGGTGGCCAGTGAGGTGGATGCGGTTTCTGTGTTCAAGGAGGGACGGTGGTTTCTGATTCTGAACCGCAGTGGGTTCTGGGCCACACGCTCCGGTGGATCGGGACGCCCCAGAGCGCAGCCACGCCCCGAGCGAGAGCTGGGGACAGAGCCTTACAGGGTGGGGTGGCAGCCCTCCCGTGGTCCCCGTGGGTCCCTAGGGACGGTGTGCCTCGGGGCAGTCGGGGCAGTGGTGCTTCTGCTGCTTCGCCCTCCCGCCTGGACCCGCGGCTTGTGGGCGGAGCCACGTGACGCCTCCATTAGGAGCTGGGGAGTTGAGAATTCCTGCTCGAGCCCCTGGCAGAGTGTTCTTTCCACGTCCCATCATCCATCCCTCCCCCTTGGTAACCACAAGTCCATTCTCCATGTCTGTGAGTCTGTTTCTTAGATAAGTTCATTTGTGTCATATTTTAGATTCCACATATAAGTGATGTCATATGGTATTTGTCTTTCTCTTTCTACCATACTTAGTATTAGAATCTCTAGGTCCATCCATGTTGCTGCAAATGGTATTATTTCATTCTTATGGCTGAATAGTATTCCAGTGTGTGTATATATACCACATCTTTATCCATTTGTCCATCAATAGACATTTAGGTTGTTTCCCTGTCTTGGCTATTGTAAATAGTGCTACAGTGAACGTTGAGGTGCATGTATCTTTTTGAATTATAGTTTTGTCTAGCTATATGCCCAGGAGTGGGATCGCTGGATCATATGGCAACTCTATTTTTAATTTTTTGAGGAACCCCCATGCTATTTTCAATAGTGACTGCACCAATTTACATTCCCGTCAACAGCGCAGGAGGGTTCCCTTTTCTCCACACCCTCTCCAGCATTTGTTATTTGTAGATTTTCAAACGATGGCTATTCTGACCGGTGTGCGGTGGTACCTCATTGTCATTTTGATTTGCATTTTTCTAATCATTAGCGATGTTGAGCATCTTTTCATGTGCCTGTTGGCCATCTGTGTGTCTTCTTTAGAGAAATATCTGTTTAGGTCTTCTGCCCATTTTTCAATTGGGTTGTTTGTTTTTTTGTTACAAATACATTCAAATACATAGAACTTTTTATTACAAATACATAGAAAAATCGTGAGACCAGTCCAAGGAACGCCCACATACCCACCTCCTAGATTCAACACAAGCGAACCTTTTACTGTCCTTGCTTTATCTATGTATACACATATCTGTATCTGTGTATTTTTTGTTATAAGTTTGAAAGTAAATTCCGTATGCCATCCCTAAATACTTCAGTGTGCATTTTCTAAGAATAAGGACGTTCTCCTCAGTAACTGTAGCACCATTACCACGTGAAGTAAATTAACAGTAATTTGAGAGGGAGGGATTTTGATAATTCGTTAAAAATCAAGTGCTGGTACCTCAGAAAAACAAAAGGCCTGGCAGAGTGTTATTTTAAAAGCTTCCTTTGGTTTCAATCTCTATCCAGGGCAGCTGGAGGAGGAGGGGATGGCGCTCTGGTGACAAAGCCCGTGAGTTCCATGAGAGCAGAGTGTGGGCGCGCAAGTGGGTGCTTCCGAGGTGTTTGTTGATTGAATGCATCCCCGGCAAGAGCGCATCCCTGAATCCCCCCTTACGCTCCAGAGTACAGAGGGGTCTGTCCTTCCGACTCCTTCCTTGCCCAGAGGAGGGAGGCACGTGGGGAGAGTGGGGGCTTGCCTGGCCGACAGACAGGAGCTGTTTGAATCTCTGAGACCTGGGCTGACTGGGGTACCCCCAAATCTCCAGTTCCTTCGGGACCATCGAAACATCTGGGGTGAGGGTGCGATGTGGTGCCTCCCCAGGCGCTGTGAGGCCCTTTCCCCTCCCTGAGGGGAAGCATCTCGTACCTATGTGTGTGACGTTAGGAGAGTTTGGGTGGAATGTGACGGAATAGTATGCAGCCTTAAAGAGGAAGGAAATCCTGACACAGGCTACAGCATGGAGGAACCTGGAGGTTAATAGCTCAGTGCAATAAGCCAGTCACCAAAGGACAATAACTGTATGATGTCACTTATGTGAGGTACTTAGAGCAGTCAGATTCACGGAGACAAAAAGTAGAGTGGTGGTTGCAGGGGCTGGTGGGAGGGGGAAACGGGGAGCTGTGGTTTAATGGGGACAGACTTTCAGTTTTGCGAGATGCAAAGCGTTCTGGAGATGGATGAAGGTGACGGTTCTACAACCATGTGAGTGTACTTAATGCTACTGAACGGCACACTTAAAAGTGGTTAGGATTATGGTTAGAGAAATATTGTGTATTTTACCACAATCAAATGGGGGGGTTTTCGGTGCCTGTGACTGGCTGGTTTGTTAAGGTTCTGTCTCGGAACGATGGTGCCCCCGTCTCCTCCCCGGGTGCTCCCTGGCAAAGCCCACGGCGTGGGCGGTCAGGCAAAGTCTCCGAGAGCCGAGGACGCTTGGGAGCGTCAGACCCGAGACCCGTTTCTGGAAACGTTTCTGTTTGAAGTGAGTCTCGCCAGCCAGGAACGAAGCAGAGGCATTTTGTCAAAGGAAAGAACTTGATGAAAAATTGTTTCATGAAACCCGAATTTTGGCATGTTTTCACATTTCAGTTTGTCAGAAGGCAGAGTAATAAATGTTAAGCGTGTTGTTTATTAGTATGTGCGGTTGACTTCTTTTATGATGACAATTTTATTTTAAAGTTTGTCACCGAGTCCCTGCCGGACGGGGTGGGGAGTCTAGAAAAGAAGGGCGGGAGGCACGGTTTCCAGTTTATCCGAGTAGGGAGCAGTTTTTACTAAAACGACAGAAAAGGCGGAGGCAGCCCAGGCCCAAAGCCCCCTCCCACGCACGGGTCAGGGGGCCAGCGTGGCCTGCGGGCGCCTGTCCTGGGCCCCGGCCTTGACCTCCTGATGTCTGGCTGGCTGCGGTGGGAGCCGCGCGCTGCCCGGGCCGCCTTGCGGGCCTCTTGGCTGGGCCGCGCCTGCAGCCCTTGTTCCCCAGGCCGGCACCGGGTAGCCAGTTTGTGGTTGTAAATGGAGGAAGCGGGGACGAGAGGCCGTGCAGGGTGTGGACAGCCCCTGGCCAACCCTCCACGAGAGCCGGCCGAGGGAGAGAGGGACCGAGCGTGTGTTTCCTTTCCTCTCACCTCCTCTCCACCCACGGTGGATGGAGGGGTGGAGGCTCCAGCCCCTCGTGAGCTGAGGGCAGCTGTCACGCAGCTGGCCCGGCCACTGAGACTGGGTGGCGGTGCTTCCCTCCAAAAGCCTCAGTTTCCTCAACTGTGAAATGGGGTCTCCACGCTCACCCTGGGGCTGCTGTGAGCTCCTGTTTCCTGGTGCTCTCCCTGGGCTGGGTGCTTGGGAGGCCATGTTCCACCCAACCCCAGGGCGGCCCTGTGTCCAGTCTGATCCCCCCTTTCAGATGAGGAATTGGGGATCAGAGAGAGGGAGCCCTGTTACCCAAGCCGCCCAGCAGTGAGAGCGCGGCTGGCTAGGGTCCTGAGCCCGCTTGGAACCCAGGCAGGAAGTAGGGGGACAGCCCTGCCCCGCTGGCTCAGGGTGGGCCTCCTCGAGGTGACTCGGCAGCTGCCCTCAGGCTGGGGAGGAAGCACAGCTTCCGAGGACACAGGGAGCCCTGCTCTGAGAAGAGCCCGGGGGTCCTGGCGAAACGTGGCAACTTTCAGCCCCCAGGGTCTCTCCCTCCTGGAGTTAGGGGCCTGGGGCCCCTGCATCTATGCTCTTGGCCCAGGTCTGGTCAGCTGGTGAAGGGGCTCCTGAGCCCCACCCGGTGGACGTACCAAGCGGCGAATCCCCACCTCTATTCGGGTGGTGGGCTCCTCTTTGGGGCTTTCTGGGCTGGGAGGCCGAAACGGGGGCAGGAAGAGAGGCACGGGGCCTGCCGGCATCCAGAGGGTTTTCTGCGCAGTTCCTGACAGGGCACAGAGAGGCTGTGGCCCTCTCTGGTGTCACAGAGCGTTCTGGCAGAGGGCCACCTGCCAGTCCCTTCCTGAGGCCACTGGTGTGGGCACTGAGGCTGGTGCTGGGGTTGGGGTGGGACTAGGGGAAGGGTCTCCCACCTTGGGCTGCTGCCTCCTCTGCTTCCTTTGGCACGTGGGGTGGGGACATGGAGGAAGGTAATGGGTCCCCAGCACCCCTTGTTCGTCACATTGTGTTTTAGCCCCAGGTCTGGCCAGTGGCTTTGAAATAGATGTTGGTCAAGACAAGCCAAGGGGAGCTCGTTTGGGATCCTTTCCCTAGATTTGGAGCCTCCGGGGCCCACGGTCACCACCCCTGCTGTAGGAAACGCTTTTAAGAAAGTCGAGGTGGGGGACTGGAGAGCACTGTCCAGGCCTCTGGCTGTTGGCAGCTCCTGCCCCATCTGACCTGAAGCTTCTCTGGCAGGGCCTCCAGCGTGGCAGCCGGATCCTCCATAAAAGGATAAGGATCACATTCTTCACGTTTTAAGTTGCACAAAAGCTGTATGCATAATTAATGTGCAATAAACGTGAGCAGCTGGAAATTAACTAAATAAAAAAAAAAGGAATATACTTAATTGTAAAAATTTAATTTTGCTTTTATTCTTTTCCTTTCTTTCTCTCTCCCCGTTCCCCCACCCTTTTACAACTTGTTATATTCTCGGAGCCCTTCAGATCTTGCTGGAGATCATATTCTGAAAGACTCACCTCCTGACCTCTTGCCGGGGAGCCGAGGACAAGATTAGTTTTAAGCCTCGGCCCAGTCAGCTACTTTCAGCAGAGGGTCCGAGAGTGTCCACGAGCGGGGCGTTATTGTGTCGCAGAAAGGAATGTTGTAATCATCCCCCGAGACCTTCCTTGGGGGACCACTATACCCTGGTTTCAAGGGCTTTGGTAGATGCAGCTTTGAGAGTCGCTGTTTGAAACTCAGAGAGCCCATCATGGTATTTAAAATTCAAAAACGTGAATTCAGTGGTTAAGAAGCCAAAGGACTAAATACATTTACATAAATTCAAACAAAGTATTTTAAGCAATACCATCCAAGGCTCCCGTTCTTCTTCTCTTTCTAATTTTTTAAAGGACAAGACCTTTTCTAGGTGATAAAATTGGGTGGCAAAATTTCCCAGTGGAAAAATTTATTGACCCATTCTTACTTATTGTCACATCTTTTCATAAAACCTGGGAATTCAGCTTCAAAAAACAATCCATCCACTTGAAAGAAAAAAAAATATTTTTAAAGAATAAAACACTCTATTAACAGATACTTTAAAACATGATTTATTGCACACACAACAATAACTTAAAATATCAAATCCTTGGAATAAATCACTGCCGATCCCATCTCTCTCAAACGCCAGCTGTCTTCCTGTTTCTGCCGTCTTTCTCAGCCCTGGTCTGTATCAGCAGATAATTTTAAAAGAGGCAGAAGAATCAAGAGACGAAACTCAGAGGCATCTAGGTTATTTGGGCAAGAATCGTGTTTTTAGAACATCCTTGTTTGTCCTGGACAGTTCGCAGCTGGCCCTTCTCAAGTCTTTTCAAATAGCAAGCAATTCAGAGTGTCTCTTTGACTTGCTCTGTTACCAGATGAATTTGTAATAAGAAAAAGACTGTCAATAGTCAGTCACGTTCGTTGCCACCTCTGCCAGGTACCTGGTCCTTTTTAAGGCAAACTGCCCTCATCCTAGAGATGCCCAGGCATTGGGGACCACAGGCGAGCTGGAAATAACCAGGTCCGTGGCTGTAGATCACCTCTGGCCGGCCAGCCATGCAGCCTCCACGGCAGCCCAGCTGGCAGCCGCCTTTGTGAACAGGTGGTCCGCAAGGGTGGCGGCTGGTTTCTGCAGCAGCCTTGAAGGACCAGCCTGGTTCCAGCCCAAGACAACCCACCCAGTGCTCGGCCAGGCCCCAGCCGCAGGCCTTCGCATTAAACAGGTTCTGACACTAAAAATCAAGGTCTGTCGGCTGTTGTCATAGGAATATGCAATATCCTCTGGAGGTCTCCTTATTGAAAAACCACATCTTGCTGCTGCCTGGGCTAGATTTCTATTCCATTTGTATTGATCACGGGGAAATGTCTCATTCCCTGGCTGACAAATACAGCCAAGAGGAAGGGAGTTTGTGCTTGGTGGAAAACGTTTGTTTCCACAGTGATCTGGGGGGCCCCGGAGCTGCGGTTATGTTCATGAGATGGGGGGGCATCTCTAGTTAGGCTGTGGGATTACAAATGTGGGGATGACATGGGCTTCAGAAATTAGCCAATGTGGCCACTTTGTTTCAAAGACTTTGGGCCAAGGGAAGGGACTTGACTTACCCACGTCCCAGATAGTGGCACTTCTAGGAGTCTGTCCTATAGATGGTACCTGTCAGTGTGTGAAAGGTCATCCAGCATAGCACTGTTTATAGGTGCCAAGGTTACCTATAAACAGTGCTGAATACTGACACTCTCATATGGTTCAATCTACTAAATCTACTGAATAGAATGGAGTGCAGTCTTTTTTATAAAATTTATTTTTTGCTGAAGTATAGTTGATTTACAATGTTGTGTTTCAGGTGTACAGCAAAGTGATTCTGTTATACATGTGCATACGTATGTGTGTGTGTATATATATACACATATTCTTTCTCAGATTCTTTTCCATTATAGGCTATTACAAGATATTTTATAATGTTTCTTTTCTTTCTTTTTGATTTTTTAATTTTTGGCTGTGTTGGGTCTTCGTTTCTGTGCGAGGGCTTTCTCTAGTTGCGGCGAGCGGGGGCCACTCTTCATCGCGGTGCGCGGGCCTGTCACTGTCGCGGCCTCTCTTGTTGTGGAGCACAGGCTCCAGGTCACGGCCTCTCTTGTTGCAGAGCACAGGCTCCAGACGCGCAGGCTCGGTAGTTGTGGCTCACGAGCCTAGTTGCTCCGCAGCGTGTGGGACCCTCCCAGACCAGGGCTCGAACCCGTGTCCCCTGCATTGGCAGGCAGACTTTCAACCACTGCGCCACCAGGGAAGCCCTATTACAAGATATTGAATATAGTTTCCTGTGCTATGGCATTGCCGTCTTAAAAGGCATGAAATGAGATGGAGAACTCTCCGAGATGTATTAGGAAATGAAAAAAGCAAGCTGCAGAATTATGTACCTGCTATGCTCTGTATGTGGTTTTTAATTTTTATTTATTTATTTAAAAAAATTTTTTTTTTTTTTTTTTTGGCCATGTGGCATGTGGGATCTTAGTTCCCTGACCAGCGATCGAACCCACACCCCCTGCAGTGGAAGCATGGATTCTTAACCACTGGACCGCCGGGCAAGTCCCCATATGTGTTTTTAAAAAAGGAAATATACACATATTTGTTGGAATAAGCCTCAACTCTGGAAGGCGACATTAGAAACTGTCCAAAGTGACTGCTTTGGGGAAGGGACCAGAGGACTGAGGAAGGGTGAGAGCAAGGCTGACTTTCCCCCTTTACAGCCTCTCTACCTTCTGAATTTTATACTGTGTGTGTGTAGGGCAGATATCAAATAATTAAAATTTAAAACAAAGATCAAGATGTCAGGAAAGCCGTCATTATATTAGGGGTTAGGAGCTCAGACTCTGTGGTCTGAGAATTCTGGGCTTCAAGCCACTTCGTCTCACGGAGCCTCAGTTTCCTCATCTGTCAAGTGGGGATAGTAATGGTGTTTACTTCACAGAGTGGAAGTGAAGATTTCCTTGAGACGTGAATGGGAGAGGCTCAGCCCAGCGGCACAGAGAATTCAGTAAACGTTCCACGTTATTATAGACGACATATAAATAAATCAAAACACACACTCGTAAATCCTTACAGTGACTTGCTTGGCATTTTCGTTTTCTTGAAAGAGAATTTAAAAATATCTGCGTGTGTTTAGGGCCAGGAGCTGAGACTCCCGAGTGTTACGTGGAACTCTGTTTAGGGGACCGTTTCGCTGATGCAGTGACGGCCCACGCTGAATCTGCAGGGTGGGTCTGGTGCTTTTTTTCTGAACCCGTAAATGGCCTTCCGCATCTCTGTGTACACAGGCAGGTGAACTAATAGAATTAGGCTTATTGGTTTAATTCCTCTGGGCCCCCTTGGCGAGGGGAGAGCAGCTGGATGAATATTTTAATTAAGCTCTGACACCCAGAAGTCAAAGTCCCCGAGCGGTCCCCGTGGGCAAGGTCTCGCAGTTTGGGGTTTAATCAAGTTCGGTTTCAGAGTTCAGATTTCTTCCTGGACAGAAATGTGTCATTAGGCGTCCAAGATTTCGACTGGAAAAAAAAAAATACAACTTGACTGTATTTTCTCTAGAGAATGACACTGTGATTCGATTAGCTCCTTTTCCTTGACATTTTGCCCACTTTATTAACTTCTGCTTTGCTTTTAAGCAGGCAACTACTGTTTTACTTCCCTGAAGAAGCTCATAATATTATAATTCAAGTGTCAGGACAGATTAGGTTAAACGAACTGTGTAATTCCCGAAGGAAAACAAACTTCAAAACGGACGCGGTTCGAGTTGTAACATGTCATGGATTGCATTAGCGTTGAATGGGTGATTCTAGCACCTGACGTGCTAAAGTTGGCTCAAACGTTCCCCACTCAGCAAGGTGAGAAATTACTTAGCTAACAAAACATTTCGTTTTCCTCTCTTTGCATTCTTTCTTTATGAGATCCTGAATGTGACATTTTCACCAAAAAATCTCTGCGCTTATTTGTGAAAAATGTATATTAAAACCAAAACCCATCAAATGGAAAGAAATCACAGATGGTTTTATTCACAAGCAGTAGAATTAATGGCCTCTCTTCTCTTTATAAATATTAGAAGCAGATGAGTTCATTACGATTTCACCCTAATAAAGAAAACCTGCTTGATTTTGACAAGACATTGACTTATCTAAAACATCTCCTAAATAACAAAGCTATTTCCCGCCCGTAAAACACCAGCTCGCAAACACCAGCTTTACCTGGACTGCTTCTAAATTAATGAAAAACACTCGAATCCGAAGAGCGCAGAAGAAGGGGCGGAGGGGGTGGAGATGGAATTCAAGGGATTTTTGAAAATGTGACTGATTTTGCAAAGAGCGAGTTTTGAAATGTTTACTCTGTGGTGGTTTGAAATTTTTACATCTTTCAACAAAGCGCGCGCGGAGAAGTGAAACCATCTGAAAGGGCTTTTGAAAAGAGCGACTCAGCACAAGTTGGCGGAGGCTGTGGTTCCTTTATCTCGGGCGATCTGTGCCCATCGTGCAGGAGGGAGCCCCAGCCCTTTCCCCCCTCCGCTCCGCGCCTCCGAGCTCCCAGCTCCGCGGCGGCCTCGGCCCGGCTTCAAAGCGCTGCTGGCGGAGCGTCCCGGGAGGGAATCGGAATCGGACACCTCGCTCCGGGGACGCCGGGCCGGCCGGCGCGGTCCTCTCCCCCAGCTCGGCTGCCTGATGTGGTCATCTTGTTAGTCATGGCAAGCCCGGGGTCTCTCTGTTTGTGCCGCTTTCAGCACTTATTAAGCGAGAAGTGGGAGGCTTTACACGAAACTGCAAAAGATGTTTTTTCTCCCCAGGGCCACGGCAGTCGGGGCCACGGCTTATCCATCATTGCAAAGATCTCTCCGAGGCACGGAACGAGTCAGCTCTGCCCAGAGGGGGAGAAAAATGAGCGGCACATGGGGCCCTCTGTCCCAGGACCTTCTTGGCTCGGCTCCCGGGGAAGAGGGTGGGCTCCTTGGTCTGGAAACTGCAGGGGGAAGGCCTTTGGAGAGGCAAAGGCACACAGCTTCAGAAAAGTGGCACATCTCTATGGCTCTGGTGCCCAATTCTACAGTTTGGGGCTTTCCACTCAGATGCCCCCACTGTCCCCAGCCCCGAGATCAACAGGGCGCTCCCACCACGGAGATCCAGACACCTGTACACAAGTGGTAGTGCTGGGGGAGGGGTGCTGTTGAAGGTGGAAATAGTTTCTAAGCAGCTCCTGGAAAGTGAACAAATTCCGGTACCTCCGCATCGCCTCAGGAACCTGCATCTTTCTTGCCGCTCTGTGCCCCCTTCCTCCAAGGGAGGGGCTGTGAACTCCCCGACAGGCCCAGGTGGAATTCTGAGTTCTGAGATCATCAGAGCCCCTCCTTTGAGCCTCAGTTCCATGAGTATCAAACTGCTGGGGAGATTTTGGGGGAAGCAACAAGTTTGAGCCAAGAACCCATGATTGAAATTCTCCGCCAGTAAAGCCCTCCCAGCTGAGCCCCAAGGGTCTGTAGTTGGTTCAGCAAGCAGGGGCGGCAGGAGGCAGTGGGGGATGTGCAGACTTCAAACAGGACCTGGGGTGGGGTGGGGAGACTGTGCTGAGGAAGGAGGCCACCGACAGAGGGCTCAGGGTTAATTAAAGAGACTGCGCTGTGGCACCTATCGGCTCAACCTTCTCCGTATTTTCCCGGCATTAAAGCACCAGCGACTCAAGTTCTACGCAGGGTTGCCTCCCTCACCTAGGGTGAGCCTGGAAGGGCGGGAGAGTCGAGCCACACTTAGGATGGACATTTGCAGCCCCCTGGAAGACCCCAGCCAAGGCTACTTTGCCTTCCCACCGAACGCTTCTTTGGACATCGAGGGTCTACTGTCTTCTAGGCACTGGGCTGGGCATATCACCTGGGAGATAGGGCCCATCAGCTCTCCCATTTTACAGATGAGGAAAGTAAGGCTCAGAGAGGCAAAGGCTAAAGGGCTCACCAGCTCAAGAGTATTTGGCTGCTTTGTGGGAGAGGCAGGGTTGGAGCCAGGAGCGTCAGGCTTATGCCACTGGCTTGGGCTGGGGCCAGAGACCAGCAAAGGACAGGTTATCACTGCTTACAGCCCGCCCTCACCTCGGCCCTGCCCCCTCGCACTGTCCTTGACATTCAATCAGGTGCCTGTGATGTCTGGCCCAGCAGTTGGGGCTGGGCCTCCCCAGCTTCCCCACGACAAATGGTTCTCATTTGAAAGGGAGGTTATAAAAACACATGCCCAAAGACACTGTCAGGGAACTGAGGATTAATCTCATTTCAGTCAAAGACCATTCCAAATATTTGGGGGGTGGGGGAATGGGGGTGGGTAACAGCCCTTGACTGGGAAGGAAGTCAGGGTTCGAGGGTGCCCCTCAGGTCGGGGCCGGTTTGGAGGCACGGATGTGGACTGGTGAGGTCAGGGGTCATTGCATACCTGGTGAGGCTAAGTCTGACCAGAGGCATTGCTTTGCTGCACAAAGTCCCCGAGGCCGGCTTTACCGGGGGGCCGGGACTCCATCGTGAACACTCACACTGGGTTTGCTATCTTGGTTATGTTTCAGGGTGCTTTAAGTTGCCAAAAGGAAGGGAAGGATTAGACGCCCGGGACATTTTCATTTTCTGGATGGTGTCAAAACTGCATGTTTTTGCCTGGTGACTCAACCAGAGAGGGCCCTGAAGACCAGTCAGAAGGAGGGGGGCACTGCCTCCCAGCCCCCTGCCCAGACGCTTGTGGGCTGCACAGCGAACCCCTCCCCCATCCGAGCCAGGGAAGTGAGGGAGCATCAGCTGGCTCTAAGCTGGCAGCTCCCAAACTGGGTGGCTTGATCCCTAAAAGACAACCTGTGGTTCTGGGGCACAGGCGCGAGCTGTGGACTCGGGGCCTCTGCAGAGCTTTCCAAACAACCCCAATGGCTCCACCGACTGAGCGGTCAGGGGGTGCCAGGTGGCTGCTGCTGCAATCTCGTCTGTTTAATGACCCTGGGAGGTAAGGACATTTATTATCCCCATTTTGTGGCTGGGGAAACTGAGGCTCAGAAAGATGCAAGTGGCTTGCCTAAGGCCTGGAAGCCGGACAAGTGATACATCTCCTTTAACTTTCTCAGCAACTTTTCAAAGTAGGGACTGTTGACTTCCCCAATTTATGGACGTGGAAGTTGAGGCTGGGAGTCGAGGCGCCGTGATGTGGCTCGTTCAAGCCACTGGGGAGGGAGGGCGGAGCTGGGGGCTTTGGGTCCCTCCAGCTGATCCGGATCCGGAGCTCTGGCCCCGGCCGGTACCCCCTCGGGGCGGTCCAGAGCCCACACGGGCCGCTCCCCGCAAGCCGGCGGGCGCAGCAGGGGTGGGACCTCCAAGCGGCGCGGAGGGGGCTCGCGCTGCGGGCTGGCCTCCTTCCAAACAAATGTCCGCAGGGTGGAGTCGATGGATTCATTTTCCAACTGTCGGAGGTATTCGCCGAGCTCCCACCCGCACGCGGAGGAGTCCCCACAGAGCCCAGCGAGGGCCGGCGCCGGGCCGGGCCGGGCTGGGCGCAGCAGAGCGCCCCCGCGTGGCCGGACTCGGGCGCGCGAACTCGCGGCCCGGGCTGTGGGCTGAGAGGGGCCTCGCGCTTTACACGGACCCAGGAACCTTGAAAGGGAGCTGCTAGGATGGTCCCCATTTTACAGAGGGGAAAACAAACAGAAGAAAAGTTCAAGAAACCTCCCAGGTTCCCCCAACCGGGAAATGGGATTCAAAGTGGGGGGCTGCCTCCCTCCAAAGTGCCTCCTCCCTGGAAGCAGCGAGAGGCTGTCCCGGCCCCTGCAGGGGCCTGCCCTAGGGAGCCCCTCCAGTCAGTGGGGGCGGGGGGTGCTGGGGGCCCACAGCGGTTTACTACCAGGAAGCGCCGATGGGTGCGGTAGCGCTGGAAGCAAATTCCAAACACGAAGCTCTTGGATTTTCTGGCAAAATCCTGCCAGGGAACACTGATGTGCTAGTGTGCACCAGGCCAGGGGGTCCCACGCTGGGTGGACAGGTCTGGGGGGGGGCGCGCGGGGGCTCCTTAGACCCTCTGTTCCCCTTCCTGCCCACGGTGAAGGGGTCTTCTGGGGTCTCCCTGTGGCCCAGTGCTCTCTGCTGGGTGCCGGCCAGCACTGTGCCACACCCTGCGCCAAGCATGCTGCGGGTCTGAACTCAATTCCTCCTCTGGAAAGCTCTGGGTGGCTGCTGGCTGTTATCCCAGAGCCCCAGGGTTGCATTCAGGGGATTTGGCAGAGCTGGGCCTGTCGGGCCTCATGAGTCATCCCAATACCAGACAGGACGCCTCTTCTCCAGTGGACGGAATCACGGCTGCCTTCAGGCACAGCTCGGGAGCTGGGCATGCTCGGGTTGGACGTCCTGAGCTCCTTGTGGTTGACCCGTGCTTCTGAGCACTCTCTGCAGCCTGGTTTCTATGCGCGCTGAAGTGGAGAGTCCCCGCCTGCAGGAGTGTGGTGAAAACACACGCAAAAGCAGAACCGCTATTGCCCTACGTAAATGTGTGGCGGGGCTGTGTGACCAAATGCAACCGCCCCCCCCCCCATTTGTTTGCCCCTCACTTGGAACATCCTTCATCCCAGTCCATCCACCTTAGAGGTCAGCGCTCACCTTGTCTCCTCTAGGAACCCTTTCTCTCCCATCTTCCAGGGCTCCTCTCCAAGGGACGGTACTGGTGGGATATGAAAGCCATTTTTAAAGGGTTCGAGAGGACGGGCAAAGATTCTTAAACAAGGAGCAGAAAGGAAAAGATTGATAATTGAACTCTATTAATAACTTTAAATATTTTAAATTTTTTCATCGAGGTAATTGACATATATTAGTTTCAGGTGTACAATACAACAATTCGGTATTTGTATATACTGCAAAATGACTACAGTAAGTCTAGTTAACATCTGTCATCATACAGAGTTAAAATTTTTTCTCATAATGAGAACTTTTACGATCTACTCTCTTAGCAACTTTCAGATATGCAATACAGTATTAATAACTGTAGTCACCATGTTGTACATGACATCCCCAGGACTTGATAACTGGAAGTTTGTATCTTTTGACCCCCTTCACCCGTTTTGCCCACCCCCACCCCGGCCTCTGGCAACTACCCATCTGTCCTCTATACTATGAGCTAGGTTTGTGGTGGTGGTGGTGTTTTTTAATTTATAAATAATACATTGCAAAGTGCTTACGAATCAGAAATCGTATCTGAAAAGTTAGCTTTGTGTCCCCATTTTAAATCCATCATTTATCAGCTTATGTCCTTAGGCAATCACTTAACCTGTTGAGGATTCGGTTTCTTCATCTGTAAAATGATGGTGATAATGGCTGCCCTTTCTATCTTTTTTTTAAAAATTGAGGTATAGTTGATTTACAATATTATATTATTTTTAGGTGTATGACATAGTGATTCAATGTGTTTATAGATTTTACTCAATTTAAAATTATTACAAAATAATGGCTGTATTTCCCTGTACTATATATCCTTGTTGCTTGTTTATTTTATACAAAGTAGTTTGTATCTCTTAATCCCATAACCCTATCTCGCCCCTCCCCACTTCCTTCTCCCCATGGGGAATCACTGGTTTGTTCTCTATATCTGTGAGTCTGTTTCTGTTATATACATTTCTTTGCTTTATATTTTAGATTCCACATATAAGTGATAACAGAGTATTTGTCTTTCTGGTCTGACTTATTTCACTAAGCATGATACTCTTTAGGTCCATCCACATTGTAGCAAATGGCAGAATTTCATTGTTTTTTATGGCCAAGTAATATTCCATTATATATGTGTATATATACACATATATATGTATGTATACACACACACACACACACACACACACATATATATACACGCACACACACACACATCTTCTTTATCCATCCGTTGATGGACACTTAGGTTGCTTCCATATCTCGGCTATTGTAAATAATGCTATGAACCCTGGGATGCAAGTATCTTTTTGAATTATTTTTTACATTTTCTTCAGATATATACCCAGCAGTGGAATAGCTGGATCATATGGTAGTTCCATTTTTAGTTTTCTGAGGAACCTTCATAGTGTTTTCCATAGTGGCTGCACCAATTTGCAATCCCACCAACAGTGGGATTTCTCCACATCCTTGCGGACATTTGTTATTTGTAGACTTTTTAATGATAGCCATTTTGACAGGTGTGAGGTGACATCTTATTGTGGTTTTGATTTGCATTCCTCTGATGATTAGTGATGATGAGCATCTTTACATGTGTCTGTTGGCCACATGTATGTCTTCTTTGGAAAAAATGTCTTTTCAGGTCTTCTGCCCATTTTTTGATTGGGTTGTTTATATTTTTGATATTAAGTTGTATGAGCTGTTCATATATGTTGGATATTAATCCTTTATCAGTCATATCATTTGCAAATATTTTCTCCTGTTCTGTAGCTTGCCTTTTCATTTTGTTGATGGTTTTCTTTGCTGTGCAAAAGCTTTTAAGTTTAATTAGGTCCCATCTGTTTTTTTTTTTCTTTTTTTTTGCCTTAAGGGACAGATCCAAAAAAATATTGCTATGATTTATGTCAAAGAGTGTCCTGCCTATGTTCTCCTCTAGGAGTTTAGTGGTTTCAGGGCTTACATTTAGGTCTTTTTTGAGTTTATTTGTGTATATGGTATGAGCAAATATTCTAATTTCATTCTTTTACATGTAGCTGCCCAGTTTTCTCAGCACCACTTATTGAAGAGACTTTTTTTCATTGCATATTGTTGTCTCCTTTGTTGTAGATTAATTGACTGTAAGTGTGTGGGTTTATTTCTGGGCTCTCTATTCTGTTCCATGGATCTATGTGTCTGTTTTTGTGCCAGTACCATGCTGTTTTGATTACTGTAAATTTGTAGTATAGTCTGAAGTCAGGGAGTGTGATACCTCTAGCTATGTTCTTTTTTCTCAAGATTGCCTCGGCAATTTGAGGTCTCTTGTGGTTCCATATAAATTTTAGGATTATTTTTTCTATTTCTGTGAAAAATGCCATGGGTGTTTTGATAGAGATTGCATTGAATTTATAGATTGCTTTGGGTGGTATGGGCATTTTAACCATATTAATTCTTCCAATCCAAGAACATGGGATATCTTTCCATTTCTTTGCATTATTTTCAAATTCCTTCATCAATATTTTAGTTTTCAGAGTATAGGTCTTTCACCTACTTGGTTAAGTTTATTCCTAGGTATTTTATTCTTTTTGATACGATTGTAAATGAGATTGTTTCTTTCTCTTTCTGATAGTTCATTAATAGTGTATAGAAAAGCAACAGATTTCTGTGTGTTAATACTGTATCCTGCAACTTTACTGAATTCATTTATTCTAATAGTTTTTTTTTTTTGGTGGAAACTTTAGGGTTTTGTATATATAGTATCATGTCATCTGTAAATAGTGATATTTTTACTTCTTCCTTTTCAATTTGGATGCCTTTTATTTCTTTTTCTTGTCTGATTGCTGTGGCTAGGATTTCCAATTCTATGTTAAATAGAAGTGGCAAGAGTGGGCATACTTTTCTTGTTCCTGATTTTAGATTTTCATTGTTGAGTATGATGTTACTTGTGGGTTTGTCATAAGTGGCCTTTATTATGTTGAGATATGTTCCCTCTATACCAACTTTGGTGAGAGTTTTATCATGAATGGATGTTGAATTTTGTCAAATGCTTTCTCTGCATCTATTGGGGATCATGTGATTTTTATCATTCCTTTTGTTAATATGGTGTATCGCATTGATTTGCAAATATTAAACCATCCTTGCATCCCTTGAATAAACCCCACTTGATCATGGTGTATGGTTTATATATTGTTGAATTCAATTTGCTAACTTTTTGAGGATTTTTGCATCTATATTCATCAGAAATATTGGCCTGTAAATTTTTTTTTTTTGGTAGTGTCTTTGTCTGTCTTTGGTATCAGGGTAATGGTGGCCTTATAGAATGAATTTGGGAGTGTTCCATCCTCTTCAGTTTTTGGGAATAGTTTGAGAAGGATAGGTATTAGCTTTTCGTTATGTGTTTGGTAGAATTCCCCTGAGAAGCCATCTGGTCTTGGACTTTTGTTTGCTGGGAGTTTTTTTGTTTTTAAATTTATTTATTTATTCATTTAATTTAATTTTTTTTTTTTTTTGGCTGCATTGTGTCTTCACTTGCACATGGGTTTTCTCTAGTTGCTGAGAGCAGGGGCTACTCTTTGTTGTGATGCGCAGGCTTCTCATTGCGGTGGCTTCTCTTGTTGCAGAGCACAGGCTCTAGGCATGCGGGCTTCAGTATTTGTGGCACACGGGCTTCAGTAGTTGGGGCTCACGGTCTCTAGAGCGCAGGCTCAGTAGTTGTGGTGCACAGGCTTAGTTGCTCTGTGGCAGTTGGGATCTTCCTGGACCAGGGATCGAACCCATGTCCCCTGCATTGGCAGGTGGATTCTTTTTTTTTTTTTTTTTTTTTTTTTGTGGTATGCGGGCTGCGGCATGTGGGATCCTCCCAGACCGGGGCGCGAACTCGGTTCCCCTGCATCGGCAGGCGGACGCGCAACCACTGCGCCACCAGGGAAGCCCTGGCAGGTGGATTCTTAACCACTGTGCCACCAGGGAAGCCCTGCTGGGAGTTTTGTTTGTTGGTTTTTACAAATTCAATTTCACTACTAGTGACTGGACTGTTCAGATTGTTTATTTCTTCCTGATTCAGTCTTGGAAAGTTGTGTCTTTCTAGAAATTTGTCCATTTCTTCTAGGTTGTCCAATTTGTTACGCGGGCCTCTCACTGTTGTGGCCTCTCCCGTTGCGGAGCACAGGCTCCGGACGCGCAGGCTCAGCGGCCACGGCTCACGGGCCCAGCCGCTCCGTGGCATGTGGGATCTTCCCCGAACAGGGCACGAACCCATGTCCCCAGCATCAGCAGGCGGACTCTCAACCACTGCGCCACCAGGGAAGCCCCCTCATTATATTTTGTATCTCTGTGGTATTGGTTGTTATTTCTCCTCTTTCACTTCTTATTTTGTTTATTTGGGTCCGCTCTCTTTTCTTCTTGATGAACCTGGCTAAAGGTTTATCAGTTTTGTTTATCTTTTCAAAGAACTAGCTCTTGGTTTCATTGATCTTTTCTTTTCTTTCTGTCTTTTTTTGGTCTCTATTATTTATTTTCTCTCTCATCTTTATAATTTCCTTCCTTCTGCTGACTTTGGGCTTTGTTTGTTCTTTTCCTAATTCCTTTAGATGGAAGATTAGATTGTTTATTTCAGATTTTTCTTATTTCTTGAGTTAGGCCTGTGTGACTATAAACTTCCCTCTTAGAACTGCTTTTGTTGCATCCCATAGATTTTGGAAAGTTGTGTTTGCATTTTCATTTGTCTTGAGGTATTTTTTGAGTTCCTCTTTGATTTCTTCATTGACCCATTGGTTTTTTTAATAGCATGTTGTTTAGTCTCCACATGTTTGTGCTTTTCCCATTTTTCTTCCTGTAATTGATTTCAAGTTTCATATCATTGTGGTCAGAAAAAAATGCTTGATATAATTTCTGTCTTGAAATTTGTTGAGACTTGTTTTGTGGCCTTGCATGGGATTTATCTTGGAGAATGTTCCATGTGCACTTGAAAAGAATGTGTATGCTGCTGTTTTGGGGTGGAATGTCCTGTAGATATCTATTAAATCCAACTGGTCTATGTGTCATTTAAGACCACTGTTGCCTTATTGATTTTCTGTTGGGATGATCTCTGACCATTGATGCAAGTGGGGTGTTAAAGCACCTGCTATTATTACATTGTAATTTTCTTCCTTTATGTCTATTAATGTTTGCTTTATATGTTTATGTGCTCCTGTATTGGATGCATATATGTTAATGAGCATACTATCCTCTTCTTGTATTGATCCTTTTATCATTATATAATGCCTTTCTTTGTCTTTTGATTTGGACTTTATTTTTTCTGGTATGAGTATTGGTACCCCAGCTTTCTTGTTGTTTCTGTTTGCATGAAATATCTTTTACCACCCCCTCACTCTCAGTCTCTGGATGTCTTTAGTTCTAAGGAGAGTCTCTTGTAAGCAGCATATAGATGGGTCTTGTTTTTTTCTATTCAATCAGCCACACTATGTCTTTTGATTGGAGCATTTAGTCCACTGACATTTAAAGTAATTATTTTTAGGTGTGTACTTACTTACATTTTATTACTTGTTTTCTGGTTGTTTTTGTAGGTCTCCCCTGTTCTCTTCTTCTTTTATTTCTTCCCATGTAGTTTAATGATTTTCTTTAGTGGTATGCTTGTGTTAATTTCTCTCTTGTTTTTGTGTATTGAATGTAGGTTTTTGATTTTTGGTTACCATGGGGTTCATACATGTTGACCTAAAACTATATGTTTTATTTTTAAAAAATTTTTCTTGGAGTATAGTTGATTTACAATGTGTTAGTTTCAGGTGTACAGCAAAGTGAATCAAATATATATATATATATATGTATATGTATATATATATCTCCATTCTTTTCAAGATTCTTTTCCCATATAGTTCATTACAGAATATTGAATAGAGTTCCCTGTGCTATACAGTAGGTCCTTGTTAGTTATCTATTTTATATATAGTAGTGCGTATGTGTTAATCCCAATATCCTAATTTATATATCTATTTTTTTTAACTAGGTAGTCCTTTAAGTTCAAACACATTCTACAAGACCTACATTTTTTACTCCCTTCCCCCACACTTTGCATTTTTGATGTCATATTTTACATCTTCATGTTTATCCCTTTACTGATTATTTTATAGTTGATTTTTACAATTTTGTCTTTTAATCTTCATACTAGCGTATTTAAGTGGTTGATCTTCAGCCTTTACTATATGTTTGCTTTTACTAATGGGATTTTTCCATTTCTATAGATACTTCTTGTTATAGCCTTTTCTTCCCTTAGAAAAGTCCTTTTAGCATTTCTTTTTGGGTCAGTTTAGTATTGATGAACTCTTAGTTTTTGTTTATCTGAGAAGTTCTTTACCTCTCCTTCAATTCTAAGTGATAATCTTGCTTGGTAGAGTATCCTAGGTTGCAGGTTTTGCCCTTTCAGCACTTTAAATATATCATGCCATTCCCTTCTGGCCTGCAAAGTTTCTGCAGAGAAATCAGCTGATAGCCTTATGGAGGTTCCCTTGTAACGGACTCTTTGTTTTTCTCTTGCTGCCTTTAGAATCCTCTCTTTATCTTTTGCTATTTTAATTATGTCTTGGTGTGGGTCTGTTTGGGTTCATCTTGTTTGGGACCATATGTGCTACCTGTACCTGGATATCTGTTTCCTTCAGGCTTGGGACGTTTTCTGCCATAATTTCATTAAATACATTTTTGACTCTCGCCCCCGCTTGTCTCTCTTCTCCTTGTGGGACGCCTATAATGTGAATGTTGGCACACTTGATCTTATTCCAAAGATTCCTTAAACTGTTTTCATTTTTTAAAATTTGTTTTTCTTTTTGCTGTTCTGATTGGGTGATTTTCATTATTCTATTTTCTAGATTACTTATGCTTTCTTCTGTATCACCTAGTCTGCTGTTCATTCCTTCCAGAGTGTTTTTCATTTCAGTTATTGTATTTTTCAGTTCTGACTTGTTCCTTTTCATATTTTCTAGTTCCTTGTTAAACTTCTCACTGTGTTCATCTATTCTTTTCCCTATTCAGTTAGCAATCTTATTCTACTAACGCTTTGAATTCTTTATCTAGTAAATTGTTTATTTCTATTTCATTAGTTGTTTTTTCAGGGGCTTTCTCTTGCTCTTTCAATTGAGACAAATTCCTCTGTCTTTTCATTTGCCTATCTTTCTCTGTCTCTATGGAATTAGGTGAAACAGTTACTTATGGTGGTCTTGAAGGGGTGTCCTTATGTGGTAGTTTCCCTACACAGTCTGCATGTGCCCAATGGCTTTGGTGGGAGAGCTGGTTTTGACACGAACATAAGTCGCATCTTTCCTCAGGGTGTTCTGGCAGCTATCTCCTTGGTAGGAGCTGGGGCTGGAGAAGGAGGGGCTAGGGCTGGAGCCAGGTGTGAGGTGGAGCTTTCCCTGTACTCAGTGGATGTCACCACCCTGTTGGGGGTGGGGTCAGGTCCCAAGTTGCTGGAGCAGAAGCCCTGAGGGTTAGCTCTGGCCTGGCTCAGTTCCCTTTAAGTGCGTGTTCTTCCCCCTCCCAGGCCCAGCACCCTCAGTCCCAGAGGGGAGCAGTGCTGTTGTAAGAGGGGCCAGTGTGGGCATTTGGTGAGGGTCAGGGCAGGGGGCGTGATGGTCTGGCTGCCGTCAGAGATCTGGAGTGCCTCTGATGGCCTCCCTGTGCAATCGTCAGTAATGGCTGCCCCCTCCCCACTAAGTCATCACTTAGCATTCGAGCTGACACCGCGTCTCATGGCCCGAGCTTTTTTCCTTGGTTTTGGCGGCCCTTGCCCCAGTGTGGAGCTGCAACGTGAGGCAGAGGGTGCTGGAGCGTTTGCCTGGCTCAGGCTGGGGTGCACACTGCAGTGGTAGCGGGAAACAATCCAGCCAGCTGGCTGTTTCCGTCTGCCCTGTCTGCCCTGCTTTGGGGGCAAGCGAGCATTTGTGCTCCCCTCATGAGCAGGGTCCAGGCTTCCCACAGCTCTCCTGTTAGTCCCACTGGCCCTCCAACCAGCCAAGGGGCTCATCTTCCCTTTATTGGACCCCACGGCTGGAATGCCCGATATGTGGCTCACCCCCAGGGAGGGTCTCCACCCATCTCATCGCCCGTTTCCTCTGAGTCCCTTCCCGGAGACACAGGTCCTGACCTTATTGCTTCTTTGCCCCTCCTACCTGATTCTGCTTGTATCTTACAGCTTTGTTAGTACGGAAGCCTTTCTGCTAGTCTCCAGTTAGTTTTCAGTAAGAATTGTTCCACATGTACATGTATTTTTTTAAACATCCTTATTGAAATATAACTGCTTTACAGTGTTGTGTTCGTTTCTGCTGTATAACAAAGTGAATCAGCTATATGCATACGTATATCCCCATATGTCCTCCCTCTTGTGTCTCCCTCCCACCCTCCTTAACCTACCCCTCTAGGTGGTCACAAAGCACCGAGCTGATCTCCCTGTGCCATGCGATCTGTATCTTTATTCCTGTCCTGCCCCTAGGTTCATCAGAACCATTTTGTTTTTTTAGATTCCATATATATATGTTAGCATATGGTATTTTTCTCTTTCTGACTTACTTCACTCTGTATGACAGACTCTAGGTCCTGTAGATGTATTTTTGATGTGTACATGGGAGGAAGTGAGTTCTGGGTCCTACTACTTTGCCATCTTGATTCAGGTCGTTATTGTTATGTTTTAGATTCCACGTGTGAGATCATACAGTATTTGTCTTTCTTTGTCTAACTTATTTCATTTAGCACATTGCCCTCAAGTTCCATCCATTTGTTGCAAACAGCAAGAGTTCATTCTTTTTTTATGGCTAAGTAGTATTCCATTGTATAAATATACCACATTTTCTTTATCCATTCATCCACTGATGGACACTTACATTGTTTCCATATCTTGGCTATTGTAAATAATGCTGCAATGAACATAGGGGTGCATAGATCTTTTTGAATTAATGCTTTTGTTTTCTTCAGGTAATGCCCAGAAGTGGAATTGCTAGATCATATGGTAGTTCTATTTTCAATTTTTTGAGGAACCTCCATGTTGTTTTCCATAGTGGCTTCACCAAGTGACATTTGTACCAAAGGGCACAAGGGCTTACTTTTCTCCACATCCTTGCCAACACTTACTTGTTATTTCTGTCTTTTTGATAACAGCTATCCTAACAAGTGTGAGGTGATATCTCATTGTGGTTTTGATCTGCATTTCCCCGATGACTGGTGATGCTGAATATCTTTTCAAGTACCTGTTGGCCATCTGTATACCTTCTTTGGAAAAATGTCTGTTCAGATCTTTTTTTTTTTTTTTTTTTTTTTTTTGCGGTACGTGGGCCTCTCACTGTTGTGGCCTCTCCCATTGTGGAGCACAGGCTCCGGACACGCAGGCCCAGCAGCCGTGGCTCATGGGCCTAGCCACTCTGTGTCATGTGGTATCTTCCCGGACCGGGGGACGAACCCGTGTCCCCTGCATCGGCAGGCGGACTCTCAACCACTGAGCCACCAGGAAAGCCCATTCTGACTATTTTTTAATTGGATAGTTTGTTTTTCTGCTAATGAGTTGTATGAGTTCTTTATATATTTTGGATACTAATCCCTTGTCAGACATATGATTTGTAAATATTTTCTCCTATTCAGTATGTTGCCTTTCATTTTGTTGATGGTCTCCTTTGCTGTGCAGCTTCTTTGTTTTATGTAGTCACACTTATTTTTGGTTTTGCTACCTTTCTTTTGATGTCAAATCCAAAAAATCATCACCAAGTCCTATGTCAAGGAGCTTACTGCTTACGTTTTCTTCTAGTAGTCTTATGGTTTAAGGTCTTACATTTAAGCCTTTAACGCATTTTGAGTTTATTTTTGTGTATGGTGTAAGATAGTGGTCGAGTTTCATTCTTTTGCTAGTGGCTGTCCAGTTTTCCCAACACCATTTATGGAAGAGACTGTCCTTTACCCATTATAAATTCTTGGCTCTTCTGTTGCAAAGTAATCAACCATATATGTGTGGGTTTATTTCTGGGCTCTCTATTCTGTTCCATTGATCTATGTGTCTGTTTTTATGCCAGTATCATACTATTTTGGATGCTAAAGCTTTGTAATAAAGTTTGACACCAGGGAGCATGATGCCTCCAATTTTGTTCTTTTTTCTCAAGATTGCTTTGGCTATTTTTGTGTGTGTGTGTGTGGTTCCACACAAATTTTAGGTTTCTTCTCTTTCTGTGAAAATGACCTTGGAATTTTGATAGGGATTGCACTGAATCCTTAGATTGCTTTGGATAGTATGAGCATTTTAACAATATTAATTCTTCCAATCCATAAGCATGGGATATCTTTCCATTTATCTGTGTCTTCTTTGATTTCTTTCATCAGTATCTTATAGTTTTCAATATACAGTCCTTTCACCTCCTTGGTTAAAATTTATTCCTAGGTATTTTATTCTCTTCGATGCAATTATAAACTATTGTTTTCTTAATTTCCCTTTTTGATAGTTCATTACTAGTGTATTGAAATGCAACTGATTTTTGTATATTGATTTTTATATACTGCAACTTTAATAAATTCATTTATTAGTTCTAACAGTTTTTGGTGGAGTTTTTAGGGTTTTCTATATATAATATCATGTCATCTGAAAATAGTTTTCCTTCTTCCTTTCCAATTTTGGATGCCTTTTTTATTCTTGCCTAATTGCTCTGGCTAGGACTTCTAATACTATGTTGAATAAAAGTGGTGAGAGTGGGCATCCTTGTCTTGTTCCTGATTTGAGAGGAATAGCTTTCACCTTTTCATTGTTGAGTATGATGTTAGCTGTGGGTTTGTCATATGTAGTCTTTATTATGTTGAGGAATATCCCCTCTAAACCCCTTTGTTGAGATTTTTAAAAAATCATAAATGGATGGTGAATTTTGTCAAATGCTTTTTCTGCATGTATTGAGATGATCATAAGATTTTTTTATCCATGTTGTTAATGTGGTGTATCACATTGATTGATTTGTGAATGTTGAACCATTCTTGTTTCCCTGGAATAAATCCCACTCGATCATGGTGTATGATCCATTTAATGTATTGTTGAATTTTGTTTGCTAATATTTTGTTGAGTACGTTTGCATCTATGTTCATCAGGCTTTTGGCCTGTAATGTTTTCTTGTTTTCTTGTAATTTTGTTTTATTTGTCTGGTTTTGGTATCAGGGTAATGCTGGCCTTGTATATTTTCTCGTATTTTATCAATTTGGCTACAGTTTCTGTATTAAAATCTTCAGGTGCAGTTGCTGATTTATCTGTTTCTTTTCCTCTTTAGTATTTCAGAACTTTTAGGCTCTTACTTGAACCAACTAGCTCCCGCCTAATGTTTCAGTGTCCTCCCATATCTCTTAAGGGCTACTTTTTTGTTTAGAATTTTTTTTTTTTTTTTTTTTTTTTGGTACGCGGGCCTCTCACTGTTGCGGCCTCTCCCGTTGCGGAGCACAGGCTCCGGACGCGCAGGCTCAGCGGCCATGGCTCACGGGCCCAGCCGCTCCGCGGCATGTGGGATCCTCCCGGACCGGGGCATGAACCCGTGTCCCCTGCATCGGCAGGCGGACTGTCAACCACCGCACCACCAGGGAAGCCCTACTTTTTTGTTTATATTAAACTCATGTTCTGTCTGGTCTATCAGTGCTTCTCCTGGTATTGGTGGGTTAGATTCTTGTCTTCCTTTTGGTGGACCAGCTCTTCTGGTGTGTTTTTCCCTTGTGAACTCACTTGTTCCCTAGGCCTCTCAGCTCCACTGGCTGGAAATGGAGCTGAGCCGGGTGGTAAGGAAGCTGGTTCTTAACCTCAACTGCACACTAACATCACTGGGGAGCTTGACAAACAGCTGGCTCCCGGGTCCCTCCTCCAGAGATTCTGCTTTCTGTGATCTGGGCACAGGAAGTTTTAAAAACTCTCCAGGTGATTCTAACGTGCAGTCAATGTTGCAAACCCCTGTGCTCCCTCCAGAGAAGGACAAGGAGGGTTATAGAGGAATTGATGCACCTTGGATGTTCCAATCTGTGCCAACTTCTGCCCGTGTGTCCTCCCCAATCAGGAAATTCAGACCTTCAGGAAAGTGTCCAAGACCTCTGCCCCAGAACCACCTTTCCTGATAACTGTGTCTCTGGTTGCACTTACTTGGCCCAAGATGTGGGAAGAAGGGAGGGGTCCAGCCCAGCTGTTGTTTTGGTGGTGAAAGGATGAAAATGACCCAGGCAGAGCAATGTGTGTGTGTGGGGGGGAGGGGCAGATGAATGAGCAAAGCCAGAAAACCGCTCCCCCACGCAATCTCTCATCTGTAGCATTGGCTGTCTTTCCCTCTGGCCTGTTGCTATTCACCGAGCCCCTTCTAGCTTTAGTGTTGGGTCCTGTGGTCCAGCTATCTTCCTGTCTCTTTCTCTGGCATCTCCCTGAGTCGGGCTCAAGGGAGAGAACCAGCAGCCTGTGGCAGTCCACCTTCCTGCCCCCACCCCACTGCCGTCATGGATCGTGTTGGGCGCTGCGGCTTCAGAAAGGAGCCAGATAAGGGCCCAGCTCTCACTCTTGTCTCTGGTGTCTTTGAAGCCAGTGTAGACTTGTCCATGGAGGCCCAGTGCTTATCATCATGATCCCTGGGGGTGGTCCCAAGCCTCACAGCAAGTGCCACTGGGGCCCATTCTTCTTAGGCTCCTCAGCAATTGAGTCCAGCCCACCCACTTCAAGAAACTCATTCAAAGAGCGTTAGCTCATGCCTGCTATTTCTCTAGGCTTGTACTGGGTGCTCAGTTTGGGTATATGTGTGGCTGGGGAGGAACGTGTAATAAATGAGACATATACCCCTTCTTCCAGGAGCAGATAACCTAATGAGAGGATCAAATGGCTCCAATACCACCAGTGGATCAATGGCTTTAAAATGCAAGGTGTACAGTGGCTAGAAGGGGTCAAGAAGGACATCCCAGAGGAGATATATGAGCAAGTCTTGAATGAGGAACAGGAGTTTACCAGGCAGCAAAAATGACGGAAAAGTATTCTAGGCAAAGGGAATAGCATATGCAAAGGCAAGGAAGCAGAGCTTAGGGTTTGAGGAAGCACTAATAATTCAGCAGGGAGATGAGTGGCAGGTGAGGCTGGGAGGGGAGGTGGGGGTCAGACCTAGGACAGTGGTGGACGGAAATCTGGGGGACTCAGATTTCATTCTTAGGGTGAGGGGTGAAGTACTGTCAGTGGAGCAGTCCTGTTGGATCCTGGCCATGAGGAAGACGGATGGGAGGGGAGGACACGGGTGGCAGGGGAATGGTTAAGGGGCTGATGGTGTCATCCAGGGAAAAGTGTCGAGGCCAGAACTTAAAAAGGAGCAGCAAGAAGAATAGTGGCTGAGTTTGAAAGCAAGTTTAGATGAGAGAACTGTCCAGCTGGAAACAGGGTGATCACAGACGGCTCCAGGTGGGGGTGGGGGTGACTCTCGTGAGAGATGGTGGAGCTGCTCCAGAGACGGGGAAGTTAGGAGAAGGGGAACAACGTGGGGCCTGGGGGAAGATGGTACGTTCAGCTCGGGATGTGTTGAGGTCAAGGCGAAACATCCAAGTGGAGACCTCCAGGTGGCTGCTGGGACTATGTGGCTGGACCTCAAGGAGACTGGCCACGATAGAGCTAAGGGTAGTTAAAGACACAGCTGCTCCCAGCTGCCGGGAGGATGCAGAGGGGGAGAAAGGTGAGGGTGGGGCTCAGGGAGCCTCTAGAGTTTTAGGGATGAGCCAGTTATGGTGGGAAATAGCAGGCAGAAGTAGGGGGAGTAGGAGAGACATGGCTGGGGTGTGTGTGTGTGGGGTGGAGTGGGATGGGCTAGACCGTCGGCTTCACGAGGACAGGGACGTCAGCAGAGTCAGTCATTGCTGAGTCCCCAGTGCCCGGCTCGGGGCCTGCATGTGGAAGGTGCTCATACAACACGGCTTGGACGGTTGGGTGGATGTGTGGATGGATGAATGGTGCTCCACCCACCTCACCGTCCTCCCCCCTCGTCACAGAGTGCTGGAGGGCTCCTCTATCTCTCCAGGGAGGTGTCCCACCCCTCTGCCTACAGCCTTGCCCCCCTGTGTAGCAGATGCCTCTAGAGGGTCTAAACCTACACCTGCTCCAGATGCCTTGTGATCACACACTCCCCCTCCCACCAGGGCCAGAGCTGCTAGGGGCAGAAGGGGGTCACCTGACCCAGGCAGCCAATCAGAGTCTGTCCTGGGACTCTTGCCTCTGGGTCTCGTGAACTGAGAATGTGCGAACTTGGGTGGCCATGTGAGCGTGCATGTGCCACATATGCTGGTGCACGGAGCACGGGAGAGGGAGGGCCAGGGTGTGAGAGAACGGGAAGCATGAAGACGCCCAGACAGAGACAGACGAGGCAGTGTGGGTGAGACAGACAGAGGAGAAACAAACAGGTGTTGCCTGCTCTGGCCCCTTTGAGGCTAGGCTGTGTCCTGCTTTGGGGTCCGAGTATCCTTTGGGTCTGGCCACTAAGCCCACCCTGGCCCAGGCTGTAGAGTGTGGACTTCAATTTCTTGCTGCCCAAAGGCCCGTGGTGTGAGGTGCTTCCCCCCGGCGACCCCTGAGCAGTGCTTGAGGCCTCCAGCAAACAGATTCTGTGTCTTGGATGTCAAAGGCTACTACGTGTACTTCCTTGGTGACCCGGCACTAGGAGGGACTCTTCAAACTCCACGTTGAGTGTTCTTCGTGGGTTTCTCGTGAAATTCTCTGGGCTCTTCTCCCTCTCCCACTGTGGGAAAAAGACCTGAGGGATGCCAGAGGTGGGGGCCTGGGCTGGAGGTGCCAGTACCCTTTTGGGGACTCTCATGGTGCTAATGAGATGAGAGCTAAGGGTCACCCGATTCTCGCCTGAGTCTGGCATGAACAGGCCTGGAGGCAGTGACGGCTCAGACTCAGGTGTCCAGCCCCAAAATGCAAAGTCACTTATGAAGAAGGTAAAGAGCTATGGTGGTGAAACCTGACCAGTCGTGCGCTCACTAGGAGCCTGTGTGCGTCCAGGGCTGGAGCCCCTCCCTGGCATTTGGGGTGGCATATTGCCAGCAGGTGAACAGTGGAGACAGGACGAAACCACCGGCGCTGAAGCCACGTGGTTGCATGTCCCCCACTCGCGGCAGCCAGACGGCCCCGGCCCGGCACAGACAAGGCTCGGGGCGAGCCGGAGACGGAAGCGCCCCTCTGAGTTCCTTGCTGGCGACCCGTTAAAATACACGCGTTTCACATGCTTTTATGGAAACTGGTGTTTTCTCCCTCCAGAAGCATTCCAGAGGGCTGCTGCCAGAGAATGGCAGGGCTTTCTTTGCTCCTCTTGGATCCTTCTGGCTTGTCACCAGGTCATCTAAGCTAAACGGAGGCAAAGAAATCCACCAGCTCTTTCTAGAAGGCTGGAAGGCCAGGGTGCTGGCCAGCCCAGCCAGCAGCCGGGATGAGCTGGAGAGAGCTGGAGCCCAGAGCATCCCCCAAGGGACGCCGATTTCGGTGCCTCAGAGACAGCAGCGAGCTGGGGAAAGGTTAAAACAAACGTTTATTTAACAAATTATATTAAGAAGACAATCACACAGTGAAACTTCCCTTTGCCAAGTACTAGAGTCACCTCAAATAAATACACGCGGTAGGACATTGTTCCTAAGCTAGTGACATAGCCACCTGCCTGAGGCCTGTCTCCTGGTGGTGACAGGCCCCGCCAGCACGGTCGCAACAGGTGAAGAAAGCTGGCCACCCCGGGGGCGTGGTGAGAGTGGGCACCCAGCCCCGCCAGGCCCTGGGGAGGCGAGCTCGGCTTTCGTGCGTCCGGCAGGCACGGGGCTGCCGTCAAGGCCTCTCTGTGTCCTCACCCTTGGGCTCACCAGCTCTCAGGGGAGCTGCGGGCTGGGACCCCTGTAAATGGTGACGGGCAGCCCGCAGCCCCGGGGCTGCACCCAGCTCTTGCCCCATGCTCGGCGAGACGCTGTCACGCTGGCAGGGCCGGTGACAGCTGGGCACCCGTTACTGGACTGGAGGCAGGTGCTCGTGATGGGACAGCTGGCACCGGGGGCTCTGGGGCAGATCCCCGCCTCTGCCACTTACCAGCTTTGTGCCTGTGCACACGTCTCAGCTTCTTCATCTGGAACCAGCAGCAAACAGCATACGCTTCGGAGTATTTGTTTTTTGGGGGGAGGGGTGGTGACAGGAGAAAATGTGCTTTAAGTGCCAGCCTAGCGCCTGGCAAGGAGTAGGTGCTTTGTACGTGTCGGTCCTCCTCGTCCCCCGCCGCCTTCTGAAGGACACGGGGGCAGGTGGTGGCCATCAGGGCCTCCCAGCGGGGGGCCCTCTGGGGAGCCAGGGCGGGGGCCTAACCCGCTATTTCTCCCCGCCACCGGGCACTCATCCCTCCGAGTGGAGGCTGTGGCTCGTATCAGTTCCCGGACTTGGGTGGAAATAGCCTTGTTATAAATTTGCAAGTGAACTTGGAGTCAACTGCTTGCTCCTTATCACCGTTGTGCTGTTTCCAAAGCCTTTGGAGAGAGACTTGGAACGTTCAGGGGGAAAGAGAAGGCAGCAGGGGATGCTGTGCTCTGGTCGGTCCTTCCGGGAAGGATGGAGGCTGCTGCCCTTCACACCTCCGAGAGAACCCCTGCCTTCCTTCCCCACGTGGCCAGAGGGTTTGTGAAGAAAAGCACCGTCCCAGAAAGAAACAGAGGTGGCTCGGTCCCGAGGTGAGCGAGCTCCACTTCCACACGGGGCAGGCGGGGCACGTGGGCACCCACCTCAGACGAAAAGATGCAGAGTTTGGAGCAGCCTAAAATCTACCACGGACGCCAACTTCTCCTTGACACTGTCACTGCTTCACTGTCTTAAGCTGCCGTCATGGCGACGTTCACAGTCACTGTTAGACCCAGACCAAGTATGGGACATCGTGGGGGCCTCTCCAGCTCGCCTGAGTCCAGAGAGGTTTGCCCTCTTCCTGGCAGCCCTGCCTTGCTCTGCCTGTCCCAGAACTGCAGGATGGCCCAGGGCTGGCGGGGGGCTGGCGGCTCCTCTCCCCAACCACCCTCACTGCCCTCTTGCTCCCTGACAAGGGATCCCACGGGGCTGTCTTTGGACCTCCTAGGGCCCACTGGAGCTGCCGAAGTGCTTGGTTCTCAGTCAGGGGAGAAAGGCTGTGGGGTGTTACCTGTTGGAGATGATCCCACAGCTGGGGTGGGAGGAGAGATGCAAGGACACAGAGCCCGCGAGCCAACAGAGCCGGACAGAGGTGAGCGGAGACGTCACCCCCTGCCGGTTTTGGACCAGCCCCACCCGTCCAAACGGCAGCAGCAGGCACTGGTTCTCCGGGCCCCACGGGGCTCCCCCAATTCCCCAGAAACAGCCCGTTCATTTCAGTGGGTACATTTGAGACCGGTTCATCGGCTCTGTCCTGGGTAAGCACCGATCCCAAAGGGTCCTCACGGGGACTTTCCATCCCGCGCCTCCCGGGCCCTGGCGGGTTCCACCAACTAACTGCTTTTTCCTGCCAGCTGGTCACGTGGGAAGGCCAGCCCCACCGGGGATGTCCTCAGGCCTCGGGGACAGGGGGGAGAGGTGAGCACATCTCTAACGGACAGAAATCAGGAGGTATCGAAATGAAGATCAAGGGGCAGCCGTGGGGGAAGAGTGGAGGGCCTGATGCAGGTATGTGAGGGACGTCTTGCCCCGGCCTCACTTCTCAGCCAGAGGCAGCGGCTCCTAACTACTGGCCAGTTCCTGCCGCGCCCCAGCCAGCCCTGTGCCACCCTAGGAACTGCAGCGAGGAGGGGCTGTCTCTGGCTGGGCAGTGGCTCTCCTAGGCTGCCTTCCTATGCCAGCGACCAGACACACATCGAACCTCACATCCAAAGCGCCAACCATCTGGTGACCCCCCAAGATGTGAGATACCAAGTTCTGGGAAGTTAGGACAAATTCCATCGGCCAGACAAGACAGCCACAGGGTGAGGACCGAGCCTCCAGGGAGGACAGCGGCCCCGTTCCCATGGCACCCATGGGACTGGCACCCATGGGACTGGCACCCAGTCCCAGCCGGCACTGTGGGGAATGCCAGCACGGCCACTGGCCGCTCGTGGCAGGAATGTCAGTTCTGGCCCCAGTTTGGTGACCTGGGTCAGACGGACTTTTCAAAACAACTGTTCCTGTTAGCAGAGGCCACTAAGACACAGCCTGGCTCTGAGAAGCTGGGTGACCGCGTGTCCACGTCCCTGGGCACGGGCTCACAGAGCCTCTTCACCCACGGCCTGGTCACGGTCAGAGCACCGGGCCGGGCAGTTGGAGCTGTCGCTGGCACATGGGCACTGCAGAGATGAGCCCTTTGTGGGGATGAGGGTGTGAGGTGAGTGAGCCCGGCGTCCTGGCAGCAAAGCTCACATCCAGGCAAGCACCTGGCCACACGGCCGTCTCGCCGGGAAGGCAAGTCCTCTCTGGGCCGGTGGCTGGGGGATGGCTGTCCCCCAACCTCAGGGCATCCAGTGTGTGAATTGAGGGGTGAGTCCGAGGTTGTCCACAGCGGGCAGGGAGCCGGGCCCGGGTCCACTTGGGGACCCACTGGCATCCTCCTCCCATGTTTCCTTAGGGTCCCTGTGAAATTCTCGGGCACTTGATGCCACTGGCGTGAGTGATGTGTTCCATGGGCCTGGGGCGATCCGTCAGCCCTGGAGGGCCCTGTGCGAAGCCGCCAGCCCCTCAGGGTCTTCTGGGAGGAAGCAATGGCTTAGTGGTGGCGACAGTCCGAAGAGCAGGGAGCTGGTGGCGTCACTGGGCGGCCAGAACAACCGTCCAGGGCCCTCGGGGTGACTCCCGTGGTGGGTAGGGTTGTTCGCAGGACAACTGGTCATCACACAGACATGGCAGGAGCCACTGGTCACTACAGCACACACAGATTAGTCAAGGTTATGGACAGCATCCCCAGGGAAGCAGGGTGTCACGTCAGGCAAGCCGATGACCGAGGAGGTAACAGCTCAGCTGCCCAGAGTCTCCCAGAAGCGCCATGCGGGGCAGTGTGGACGGGTGGCAGGAGGGACCGGGCGAGGGGGGCGCTCAGTAGTCTGGGCAACGCATCTTCTCCCCGCAGGCGGCCCCTCAGGACTGGGGGATCTGCTGGCACCGGGTGGGGCTGGGCGGGAGCCGGGCGGCGGCGCTCTGCTCCGTGCGGAAGCTGTACTCGTACTGCAGGGGGAGGGGGCAGAGCAGCACAGTCAGGGAGCGAGGACACCAGAGAAGACCGCCCCCCCCCCCCACCACGGCCTCAGACAGGCAGGCGAGGCCCTGAGGACACGGGGAGGGCGGCCCTCTGCACGTGCACACGTACCGCAGGCGTGAGCTGTGCACATGCACGGCGGGCGGGCGGGAGACGCCTTTGGCGCTGCAGGTGGCTGTCTGGTTGGTGACAGTTGGTGCCTTCCGGTCCCTGCCGGCCCCCTGAAAGGTGAGCTCTCGGCACCAGCAGTGCCCAAAGCCGCGGTGCCTGCACCGGACGCACACAGCTGCCCGCGTGCGCCCTGCCGTCCCCCGGACGGGAAGGGACGGAGCTGGGGCTCCATCCCAGACCTGACCTGGGCTAGCCGCAGCCACCAGGCTTGGGGGACCCCTGGACTTGCTGCTCTGCTCAGTGCTTCCTGACTTGAAGACAAACACCGGCTGACGTGGGACGCAGGGAAGGGGCGCCACCCCACACCCCGAAGCACGCTCCGCACTGAGCTCCCAGGCACTTCCTCGCGTGTGATGGACCTGGGGCTCCATGAGCCTGGGCCAGGGCGGGCGCCGGCCGAGTGTCCCTGTGCCCGGCCCGCCCTGCTGCCGGCCCGAGCCTGAGGCTCAACCCTCCCGCTTGAGACCCAAGCCTACCTGTCTGACCCCGGCTCACGGAAATGATAGAAGGTAGGTTCCGAGTCTGGTGGAAATTTAGAGAAGGGGTGGGGACACCTGTGGTTCACCTTGAAGGCCAGGCAGGATTTCAACATCCAAATGTTGGGCAGGGCATGCCAGGAAGAAGAGGGGGGCATAGGTGAGGAGTGCCCGCCGGGAGAAGGGCCAGGCCTGAGGCTGCGGGCTGGGGAGCGGGGCCGTGGGAATGGCCTGGACACCACGCAGGGCAGCCACGTGGGTCCATGGGTCTTAGAAATGAGTTGCTTAGCTTAGGTCAGTGGTCGTTAAACATTTAAAATAATATTTTAAAACTTTTTAGCAGTAGAATTGCCGTAAAACGGGCTTCCCTACATAAAGCAAAGTTGAGCTGCCTGGTTGAACTCAGCCACTACCTGAAGCTGTTGCCTTGGGGACACCAGCGGGGGGCTGCCAGGAAGGTGACGTGGAACCATCCCAGCAGGAGGGTGACCGCTGGGTGCCCACCCAGTAGGGTGCAGACCCCAGCCGTGGGCTCCAAATGCCCTTCCGACCCCCAAAGTGAGTTGCCTGCAGCAAGGAGGCACTTCTGAGGGCCACGCAGAGCAAGGAGCACAGCTACGGGCTGAGGGGCTTTAGGGATCATTCTAGGAATGAGGGGAAGCAGAAGCTTCTGGAGGGTTTTACTCCTCCCAGGGGGAAATGGTGGGGAGGCCGAGGCCACCAGCAGACTACCACTGCAGCACTGCGTCCTCAGGCACCCTGCCAGTGGTCCTGGAGGCCGACCCAGGATAGACACAGATCCAGGCTGGCGCTGGGTGCGGGGGCGAGGCCTGGGCTGGCCCTGGCTGTCCCGTGTGAGCAGCAGAGGTGAGCAGCCTTGAGCAGCCACAGGGACCAGGTGACACTGATGATAGGACTGTGGTCCCTACAAACAGAAGGGGCGGGGAGGGAAGGACTTGATGTTGCAGGGTGACCTCAGGCAGGTCTTTCCTCCTCTGAACCTCAGTGAACTCATCTCTAAAGAGGGGTCACATCAAGAAATAAGTGTTGGTGAGGATGTGGAGAAAAGGGAACCCTCGTGCACCGTTGGTGGGAATGTAAATTGGTGCAATCACTATGGAGAACAGTATGGAGGTTCCTTAAAAAACTAAAAATAGAACTGTCACATGATTCACTTCTGGGAATTTACCTCAAGAAAAGGAAAACGCTAATTCAAAAAGTTCTACATACCCCCCGTGTTCACAGCATTATTTACAACAGTCAAGATATGGACCAACCTAAGTGTCCATCGATGGAGGAATGGATAAAGAAAATGTGGTATATATACAGTAGACTATCCCTCAGTGATTAAAAAAAAAAAGGAATCTTCAATGAAACTAAAAGCTGGTTCTTTGAAAAAAGAAGCAAAATTGATAAACCTTTAGCCAGACTCATCAAGAAAAAAAGGGAGAGGGCCCAAATCAATAAAATCAGAAATGAAAAAAGAAAAGTTACAACTGACACAGAAATACAAAGGACCATAAGAGACTACTAGAAGCAACTATATGCCAATAAAATGGACAACCTGGAAGAAATGGACAAATTCTTAGAAAGGTACAATTTCCCAAGACTGATCCAGGAAGAAACAGAAAATATGAACAGACCAATTTACAAGTACTGAAATTGAATCTGTGATTAAAAAACTCCCAACAAACAAAAGTTCAGGACCAGATGCCTTCACAGGAGAATTCTATCAAACATATAGAGAAGAGTTGACACCTGTCCTTCTCAAACTATTCCAAAAAAATTGCAGAGGAAGGAAGACTTCCGAACTCATTCTATGATGCCACCATCATCCTGATAGCAAAACCAGACAAAGAAAGATACCACAAAAAAAGAAAATTACAATATCACTGATGAACACAGATGCAAAAATCCTCAACAAAATACCAGCAAATTGAATCCAACAATACATTAAATGGATCATTCATACACCATGATCAAGTGGGATTTATCCCAGGGACGCAAGGATTTTTCAACATCTGTAAGTCAATCAATCAATGTGATACACCACATTAACAAATTGAAGGATAAAAACCATATGATCATCTCAATAGATGCAGGAAAAACTTTTGATAAAATTCAACATCTGTTTATGATAAAAACTCTCCAGAAAGTGGGCATAGAGGGAACCTATCTCAACATAATAAAGGCCCTATATGACAAACCCACAGCTAACATCATACTCAATGGTGAAAAGCTGAAAGCCTTTCCTCTGAGATCAGGAACAAGACAAGGATGTCCACTCTCGTCACTTTTATTCAATATAGTTTTGGAAGTCCT
>NC_041222.1:1052064-1097535 GCF_002837175.3 Physeter macrocephalus
ACTTGTTTTTCTCCGTTTTGAAAAAAATTGACACAGTCGTATAAATTAGTACAGTAAAGCGGATGCATAGTAAAACCAGCATGTGATAAAACCAGAAATCTCCAACTCAGCCCACAGTTTCAGGACGAGCCACATGCAGAAATGCACGGAGGCCTCGTGGTGCAGGGGAAGCACCTTTTAGCGCCTGACGTCTTCATCTGTCCATCAGCACCAGGCTGACCACATGATTTATTTTCCACTTCGTCACTTTTGAGAGTGAAAGGGGCACAGAGTTGCATCAGGACAAAGCCGGAACCTGGAACCGACCCGGCAGACGGGGGCTGTGGTCACCTTGCCTTTAGCTTTTCTGTTTTCTTCAGGTTTTTTTTGTTTCTGTTTTTGTTTCTGCTTTTGTTTTTTGATTGCTGGAAAAGCCAGCTTATTGCCCTGCACAGCTGTTGCCTCTTAAAAACCAGTCTCTTTTCAAGATGTTTGACATCAGGAAGCGTGTGAGAGTGGACAAGCTTGAGTCCAGCGGCCAGCAGTTTAGCCACGACACTCGTGCAGCGAGAAGGGGAATTTTATCTGGAACGCAGAACCCCGTACGAGCCGTGTAACTCTGACATCGGACCGGGAAAGTGCAAAGCAATTAAAAATAATTAATGATTTCTGAATATCAGCCTTCTCCATGCAGTTTTAATCTAGTCCTCATTTAAATTGGAAGATGGACATTTAATTATCGGTATTATGAAATTCATGATTTATATATTTCATCCAACTGGATAAAATTTCTGCCATCAGCTCTTCATCTTATTATAAAAGAAAATCTGTATAGTTCACAGTGTGATCATTTAAAATCTCATCTGCAGCATACCAAACAACTGCAAACATATTTTTCTTTCATTTCTGGTGATTACATTATTTCTATCTTTTAATTAGGAAAAAAAATTCTCACCTGGAATATCGGAAATAAACTTAATACTGTAATGATCATAAAGCACTGCCGGGTCAGAAAATGAAGACCAGAGGACTAAAACAATAGGGTGTGTGAGAAATGCTGTTCTTTTCTGTGTAAGGTGTTCTAACAGACAGCTGCTCCACATGTCACGTTTACGCTGCAGAGTTTGCGTGTGGGGGGAATTCTCACCTGGAATATCGGAAATAAACTTAATACTGTAATGATCATAAAGCACTGCCGGGTCAGAAAATGAAGACCAGAGGACTAAAACAATAGGGTGTGTGAGAAATGCTGTTCTTTTCTGTGTAAGGTGTTCTAACAGACAGCTGCTCCACATGTCACGTTTACGCTGCAGAGTTTGCGTGTGGGGTGTGTGTGTGTGTGTGTGTGTGTGTGTGTGTGTGTGTGTGTGTGTGTGTTTCTCCTTTTCCCATGCGTGTGGGTGAGTGTCAGCCTGCGACTGGGTTGACATCCTCAAAGGAGGGGAAGGGCCACCAGCTTCTAGTGGGAGCCCCGGAGTAATGTGAATCACCCTCTGCATTCGCAGGTACCCCTGTGGCCTCTGTCATTAACGGACACGGTCACGCGGCTTTTGTGGCCTTGAACTTCAGACCCCTGCTTTCCTTTATCCTCCGGTGAGGATTTTCAGGCTCACCTAGGAGTGGCTGGAGAGGTGGGGGCTGAGCGCGTGGGAAGGGGGCAGGGATCCGAGCAGGGGAACATCAGTCTGATGCAGCCCCAGATTATAGCATATGGGGAAAATTCCTCAATGAAGAGCAAAGGTATTTATAATAACGGTACTCAAATCAAGGAGGAAATAAGTCATTTTAAAGACATGTAAGTTTTTATCATCCCCTCTAACAGCCATTGCGTCCCTTGTCTATCCATCTATTCCTGCCCTGACAACAAAGGAAAATAGAATAAGAAAAAGCAGAAATGAATGGGAGTGGGTGGGCACTTTATTGCATAGTGTATCTGTACGTCCTGACGTAAAGGTGCGGGTGACAGGTGGCCAGGTTTGCTCTGTACACAACCATGTGTGTGCTGTCAGGCGCTCACACGCTGCCTTGTTTCGATTGATGAATTGCCTGCTTTCTTGATTAAACCTTCCGTCACTTAAGAAACAAAAAGCCTGTGTTTAGATGGCAGAGCGGGACACGTCAAAAAAATCTGTCTCCTTTACCTTTGTGCAGATGTTGGGCACAGACTGTAACATGTATTATTAAAATGAATGTGGCATTTACTGTGCGTTATTCCTTTCCTGGGAGAAAGGACTGTAAATTATATGCTAATAATAAGCTTTAACCCTTTCGAAATGCAAAAGATTTAAGAGTGCAAATATTCACGTAGGCCTGGCTAATTGGACGTGCTTTCATACAGCCACCGTGGTCACTGAAGTTTATGAACGGTGTGTGCGGGCAGACACGCAGGGCGCTTGGGGACTCGAGGTGCTCTGCTCTGCAAGGGCCTCTGCTAGGATTTTGCGGAGAGAGACCCTGAAACCCCTTGGCTGGGCTCTGGGTCATCTTACGACAGGTGAGGTCCAGAGCCGTGTCCAGTTCCCCCGGCGCATCTTCTGGACCTGAGAGCATCAGGCGTGGTCCTCTGGTGTTCTCCCGTGTCGCCGCTTACGGGGCCGGCTGGGCTCGGGCCGGCAGGTACCAGGTGTTGGTGCCTCGCACTTCCTGCACCTGGCTTATCAGTCCTCAGTCCAGTTGCCCAGGTGGCAGACTCATGTCCCCAAAGCGCAGCCTCTCAGATCAGACCTTGCGTTCTTTCATACCTCACCTGCCTGGCGTTGGGGCTGTCGGTGGCCGGTCTCCACCTGTCCGGCGTCCCTTCCTCTGTGCCCAGCAGCCGGGGTCGCTCCCTGTGTCCTCACCTTCGTGTCTTTCTGTGCGTCTGCCCCTGCCAGTCCCATGGCCCAGGTGGCCCCACCGTCTCTTCTCCTTTTCTCTGCTGACCCATCCTTGAAGGCCTACCCCTGCACCACCTCTTCATGAAGCTTGTCCGCGTCCCTTCCAGTTGGGGCTGCTGGTCTCCTCCCACACTGCTTTGTGTCAGAGCGATTTCACCTGGGAGCCCTCTGAGGCGGCAGAGGCTATGTTTAGAAGAGACGATGGAGGCTGTCTTCAATCCTTTTTGAATCCATGAGGTTGTAATTAAAGGCAAAGAGACCAGAACGACCGTTTACTTCCCTGTTCATTCAGCAGACAGCGCTGCCGTGTGCCAGGCCCCGTGTTCCCTCTTCGAGGGGAGCGTGTGGAAGGAGGTTCAGCATGTGACTGACGGGGCGTTTGGGGTCAGAAGCACGCGGGGCCATCACACAGAGGCGCTGTGAATGGCCGCACTACACAACACGTGTGAATGGTTCCTGGCTGGAGCCGTGCAAGGGCCCTGCGTTACGTTACCCTGGGCAAGTCACTCAACGCTAGCTATTCACCCCTGGAAGATAACACAGTAACCGCCCACTACCTTCCCAGGATTGTCGAGCGGATCCAGGATATGGAAGAGTATGTTATAAATCGGGAAGCAATGCGGGAATGTCACTTCCCTCCATACTCGCCTCCCCTGCAGGGCTGTGATCAGAGTAGGAGCCCAAAGGTTTGATGAGAATTATCACTCAGGACACACTGGCTCATCTTCCCAGCCCCGTGCTCCCTTATATGATTTCATTTGTAAGATTACTTCTCAGCAGTCAGAATGCTCCGAGCGCTCAGCGAAAACATCTTCCTCAGGCCAGAGAAACTTGCAGTAAAGGCTCTGGCTGGGCTCGGCTTGGCATCCCCCGGAAACCGAGACCCACCGTCACGCATCGTCACTTAGACGTTGGCTGCTTTCCGTGGAAGGCAGCCCATGAACCCTTCTCGGGAAGGTGACAGGATGCTGGCTGGAGGGCAGGACGGAAAGACGCACTTGGCAGAGTGAGCTGGTGACTTCCATAAAATCTTCCAACGTGCCTTTGGTGTTGTTGGAGGAAAAGTGCTGATGGGCTGGCTGCCTTCCGCTCCAGGCTTTCGTTTCTGCTTTTCCTGTGCTCCGCCGGCAGGAGAAAGCTACGACTTTTTCCAGTTTCGTCATCGTGAAAAGTAAAAATATTATTAGGTGACAGATACTTCAGTGCTCTTAAAAGGTGGCCACCCCCCTGCTGTGCCTTCCCTCTGTGTTCGGTTTTTAGGCACGGCAGAGTGTAGGCGGCGTTGGCTTAATGGGCCACGTCCCCCTCCTAAATCCTCGAGTGAGGCAGCTGAGAGTCAGCGGGAAGAGCCAGGGCAGGAGCCAGAGGAGCCGGCGCAGGCCCAGCCTCGCCTGCTGACTAGCCCGGTGATGCCAGGCTCGGCACCAAGCATTTCTGGATCTCAATGCCCACGTCTCTCCACATCGGTAATTGCAATAACAACATCAGCAATTCAGATGTAACAGTAGTTCAGCTAATATTTTTTGGAAGTTTCCTCTGTGTCAGCCATTGTCTAGTATCTAAGGTAGCGGTGGTAACACCCACCTCCCAGGGCTGGGGTTGTGTGGGAAGGTTTTCGGGTTGGGATACCTGGGGTGTTACTGGCAAATGTGTACTTATTGACTCCAGACTTCAGAGACATTCCATCCAAACGCCGTCTTGACTATCAACTTCCCAGACACGGACAGTTAGAGAAAAACCAACTTTCTGACACCCTTCTCCCTGCATGTTTACCTTCCTTCTTTGTCTAGTTTCTAAGCAGAAATATGCCTCCATTTCCCCATCGTAATTCCCTTCCTGGCAGGCAGCGTGATTGCGGTCCTTTCTGAAGGCCTAGCCAGAGAAATGCTGAAAACAAAGGGAAGACGCTTAATCCCAGCTCTTCATCTGCCCTTAGCAGATGAAGACTTCTTAAGAGTTTTCCTCTGGGGCGAATGAAGTCGTCAGGTTTACCAAACACTCCTGCCTAGGAGCGGCTTATATCAAATTAGCCCTTTGTTTCTTTTTCTATCTCTGTCTATCCCTATGTCGCAATAATAGACTGTCAGCTGAGAGGGGAAAATGATATAATTAAGGTAAATTCTTTAAGCACATTTAGGGAGCTGAAGTTGTTTTTGCTTTTATTAAAATGGATTGCACTAATTTATTTTAATAATACCTAGCCTTCTTCTAGCACTTACTGTGTACAAGACTCCGTAGTAAGCCCTTTCCGTGCATTTTGTTATTTAATCCCAACAAATCCTTACCAAGAAAACCTTACAGAAAACCTTTAGGATTTGTACTGTTACTACTACTATCTCTATTTTACAGACACAGCACAGCTGCCAGCGTTGCTGAGTTCCTACGTTCAGGCCTTGTTTCGAGCCTCATAAAATAAGTATCTTTATTTTACAGCTTGGAGAAACTGAGGTTTGAGAGAGTGATTTGCCCACAGTTAACACTGCCAGTAAGCGGGAGGGCTGAGATTCAAGCCCATCCAGACCCTAAGCTCCCAGCCCCTGCATGGAGGACGCTCCTTCTGGCTGTGGACTATTTCCCCGCCTTTGTCAACTGAAGTTGGAAGGACACACACACCCAGAGTGGCTCATGGTTTATTAGGTCTCAGTGTTGTTTCAATCTCCGATGACCCCTGGCCCCTCATCTCTGGGACCGCATCAGAGTGAGGCCTTTGATGCTTGACTGGCAATGACCCCCCGGTCCGCAGGGCACTGCCAGGAACGGTGTGGCTCCTGTTGGCCGCTGCTGGGCAGAACAGTGAAGAGGTGAGCACACAGCCCCTCACTTGAAGCTGAGTGACCTCAGGCAAGCGGCTTCACCTTTCTGGGCCTCAGTTTCCTTGTCTGTTAAATGGGAATGACAGTGGTTTGTAGTGAAGATTAGAACCGTGCCTGGTACTTGGAAGGTGCTAGAGGTGTGTTGATTTTGAGTGTAATTATTCCACAGCCCCTCCCTCCCGCCCCTTCTCAGATTCTTTCCCAACCAGGAAAGGGAATACTCCAGATGCTTCAAGGAACCTCCTCTCCATCAGTAGGCAAGGCTACTGCTGGTCTTGTGTCGGAGACGGAGACCTTTGTCGGGGGGTGGGGTGGGGTGTGGAGCTCTGGGCACCTGGTTGTCCCCTTGCTGTGGCCTTCCATCAGCCCTGTGGTGGCAGTGGGCAGTGCAAACAGACCATTTCACACCTTGGGACTGAACTGTAGGCGTCTTCTACCCCTGTCCCAGCTTTCCGGGCCCTGCCCACGATAGGGCTCTTATTTGAACTGACAGTCACCTCAGTGCCATCCGCTTTGAAGCTTCGTTCTCTAGATTGGGCCTTCTAAGGTGCCAGCCTCTGCTGAGGTTACTGAGCCATCCCCGACCCTGTGCGACCCTCTCCTGAGCTCCTGGTCCCAGCTCCCGTCCCGCTGGCCCCACTGCCTAGGTTCTCCTGCTCCCGTGTGGCCCAGCTCCCAGGCTCCAGCCTGGCTGACTTACGACAGTAGTCACAGGGGATCAGCTCCCAGGTGAGCGTCTTTAAACTCCTGAAGACTTAGTGAGTAAAGGTGTGGGCATCGGCAGAACTCGGGGAGAGGTTGGATGGCTGTACGGAGTTCGGTGATGAGATCAGGAGTTATCCTCTCTGTCCGTCACACAGGGTGTCAGGACGAATGCATTTAACTGCTAACATTAGGACAAAAGACATTCTGATCTGTTTTGTAGCAGTGAAGCCACCTTTCCTCTGGACAGAATACCTGAATCCATCCGTTGTTGTGCGTTTGGTGTTTGTGTCCTGAATACCCAATGCTTTTTTCCCTCTCTTTATAAATGGCCGGTGGTGGTCTTAACCTTTTATGTTTAAAAACACAATCTTCACTGCTCCAGCCTAGGGTTTGGACAGGATGTATTTATCACATACCCCGGAGAACGAGGCTCTTTACTCCTCAGATTTGTGTTTTGATTGTCCCTGAGACGGTGAGTGAGGCAGAACTCTCCTCCAAGCTTGAGATCCTTTGTTAGAGCGCCGTTTCTCGCGCCTGGCTTGTTTTACAGTGTGAACGATCTCAAGATCCACTGGCGAGGCAACATCCATAATTTTGAGGGAGAGGGAAGCATGCCTCGTCGGCCCTAAGCATCGCTCCTGGTGACACACTTAGAAGTACTTAATCGCTTCCTACCTGGAGGCAATAAGCGCACCCATCTTTCTGTTCCATTGCCTCCTGTGTTTACCTTAAATATGCCCTGTGCTAACAAAATGCCAGTGTCACTCCTGTCAGAGGGTCCTTTGGCTCACGAATTACTTACAAAGCCCCCACTCACCCTTCTTCTGCCAAAGGTGGTTGGACCTTTTATAGGCCCAACGTGGGCAGCTTCTTTGTCCATAAGCCTCTTGGCTATTCATGCTGCTTGTATACTTTGGCCGTCTGACTGGTTTCCCAGTTCTAATAAGGGCGACCTGTCTTTGGTTACAACGTCTTGTTCAGTGCTCAGTTCTCTCCTGGAGCCCGGGGTCCGTCCCAGGAGGTTAAGACCACAAGCCTCATTCACTGGCGTGTGTCCCGGCAGGGCCCGGCCCGCGGGAGGCACTCGGTGATGTTTGTCGTTGGATTGCTTCTTGAAATCCACCCTTTGTATCCACCCTTCCCAGCTGCGTGACTTTGGACAGTTCGTGTAACATTTCATTCGTCTCCTCTTCTGAATCTTGAGGATTAGGGATAGTGGACGTGAAGTGCCTTGTCCTGAGCGGGCCCCGCAGAGATGGCAGCTGAGTGACTGTCACAGACACTGTGGTTCCAGGGAGCGCTGGTCTTAGTCACCTGCAGTAAGACCCCCACCTCCACCCCGCCTAAAATACAGCCAGGAGGGGCAGCTGGTCCACTAGGCAGGGCCAGAGGGGAGCTCACAACTCACACCTGGAGGGAGCCTGCCCGGTTCAGGGGACCTCTTGGTGTCATGTAAGACCAACCCCCCATCCTAGCTCAGAAATCGGTAATTGCTTGAGATGTAAGTTTGTTACTGGGTAAAACAGTTTAAAAGAGAACATCTCAACGTTTAAATGAGCCTCCAGCTTTCCCCTTCCCTTCTCATCGGATCAGCTCCGACTGAGAAAGGAGCACATCCGTGCTCAGCCCTCTAAACGCTTTGACTTCTTTCTTCTTTGCCTTTTGGTTTGTGGCCCTTTCTTTCCTGCCCCTGTCATCCCATGGCCCTTGAGCCAGAGTCCTTACATAACTGTGAGCCAAGGCTCGGTTTCAGGGCCCATGAGAGTCACACCACCCACCGAGCGCTCCAGAGCTGCTGCCAGGCCGGGTCCCGGCTCCAGGGCTTGTGCCGAGGGCTGGCTCGGCAGCCACAGGACACACCGTGCACTGAAGACCATCTCTCTTGGGGTTTGGGGGAGAATAGTTTGAACAACTTTCTTAGATGTCCCCATCTTAGGGGAGGAAGCCAGGGTATCTGTCGATGCTAAGGGACTGCTCCTTTCTTCACACTACATTTTTTAAAAAAGATATTGTACCTTTTATTTGGATTTAATGAGGACAGACATTTTAATCAGAGGTTAGTCATTTATTTTTGCAAACTATTGTTTTGATTCATCATTTTTGCAGATAATTAAATGGTTCAGTTGGCACAGTGTGTCTCCTTTATTAAAACAGGTAATTTTGGAAGAAGAGAGAGAGAGAGAGAGAGATGCTATTTTTTGGATCACTGCACAGGAATTGCTTTTATCTTCATCTTTGAACATAGTTTCTGGTTGTTTTGCCAAAAGGCTCTCTCATGTTCAAGCATTTGGTGTCCTCTCTGGTCTGGGGGAGCTTTTGCCCTTGAATGATTGGGTCGTTAGCCTCTGTGCCCTTTGAACCAGGAGGTGAAGAATAAATTCTGTGCTGTTACCTTTCAGAAAGACTCTTAGGTTTTAATTGGATGGGGGAAAAGAGCCTACAAGTTATGAACTTTGCAGAGCAGCAGTTCTTATGCTAAAAACAGATTAATTGTAGCCCTCGCAGTGGGTGGAGTTTAAAAGTCAATTACTGCTTGTCCTATTATAATTTACACACCTAGGATTTGAACAAGTCTGTCACTTGGTATAAAAATGAAAAGGTTACGTGTACTAGTTTGAGTGTTCCTGTGACTTTTCATTTGTAAATGCTTTAGCTACACATATTTGTGTGTATGCAACTTGTAGCTGCGGAGTTCTAATACTACTACAGCTGTGAGCAAGATTCTTCAGGAAGAGTAACCTTTAAGATTTCATTCTTTAAATCCATAACCGCTTGGAATCTAGTCCTTTGTCTGGCTGTTCATTCCACTTGTAGGCACCGTGGCAGCCCCTGCAGGGCCTTGGGGACACTCCACTCCCGGGTCATGAACCAGTAAGGGATGGCCCTTCAGGGGTCAGTTTTTTAAAAACAAATTGCTCACGACGTTTGCCTTCTTTGATTTGCCCATGTTTGCATCCTGAATCCGTTAATTCACTCATTAAAAGGATTTATTCTAGGTGGACCAATTACAACTTTGGAAGCTAATCTTTTGCTGAGTAGCGCAGACCTCTGGAAGCACAATTTATAATACAGCTTCTGCCCTTTCCCACCGAGAGCTGTCTGATCTTGCTGCAGTCCCTGGTGCTCAGAGTACAGAATCACTGTTCTTTGTCCTCCCGTCCCGGGAAGCTGCTGTGTGGGTGGGTGTCTCCGGGCCTCCGTTGTTTTATGGGGAACTGGCAAGTCTGAAAAGCCCAGCCCAGCCCAGCCCGAGAGTGGCTCGCAGGATTTGTTTGCTTGCATAAACCCCATAGTTTAATTTTTTTTTAATAGGAAGCTGCTGTGTAGTTGGGATATTTAAACAGTTATTAACCGAATGACAATTAACAGATTGCATAGACAGATTTTCTTTTGAAAACCTCTGAAATTGAGTACAGTTTGCAAAACTATCACGGCCTAGTAATGACAATGAATTTTGATTTCCCGGAACTGATATTAGACTCCTTATTAAACTATGTGCATCTGCTTTTAATTTACTCCAAATAATTGGAAAATGCAATGAAGCTTTCCAATTAAAGCACGGCTTTATGCTGTTTAATAATACCCCCATAATATTATAGCTTATGAAGTGACAGGTGAGTTGGTGTATGAATAAAACATAAAGCCAGCAATAAGGGACAGAAAACCGGAGACAGTTGTGGGGATTTTAAATGCTGGATGTAATTTGCATATATTAATCTCTTCTTTTCAGCCTTATCAGGCGTTCTTCAGTATTTGAAGTTAAAATAGCGTTGACAGGCGGGAGTACGCTTAGTTTTTTCAAGGATTTATTACTTGTATAATTTCTGATCTTTAATAAGCAGATATGACTGATCCTCATAGTTCTATAGAACTCGGTTAATTGTTCCAGATGGCGTGTACTGATTATGCAAAATTACTTTTCACACCATTTTTTTTGTGATGGAGTTTGGAGTAAAATTAAATTTTTTATAGCCTTCTTATCATGCTGTTTTACAGTGGTTTTTCCACAGAAGTTGAATTTAATCTACTATATTACATTGACCAGCACAGTTATTCTAATGTAGCATTTTGTGATTTGACAAAGAATAATAGAACACATTGCTCATTGTTCATTACTGTGTCCCTAATAAAAAGGAGCTCCTGTGTATAGAACATAGCTGTTATTTATGAAGAATGCCTAATTCATACAGTTAAAAATGCAAAATTGTACTATGTAGCAGTTCCTTTTGGGGAGAGAATATCTGGGAGAAGCAAATGGAAATAGGCTTGTTGCTACAGATTTTACATGCTAGAGGAGGGGGTCTTCTTTTAATGACCAGAGTGTTTAAATTGTGCTACTTTCTTCTTCTGTGAAGGAGGAAAAAAAAAAGGCTAGATAATCTCATTCTGTTAAGAGAGGTGTCACCAGTTGACTTGTCTTGATTTACATAATCCCAGAAGTCTTTCATAATTGAATAGCATATATAAAAGGTGGTTATACTTTGGTATAAAGTATCAAAAAAAAAGTCTAAAAAGCTCCAATGATAATTCGTCTCTTAACGTTCTCCGTAGCGTTAATTTTTGCAAAGCATCTTGCGCTGGTGTCAGATCCAAGTCCAGGCTGTGCGTGCCACTGGGTGACATTAATCTAGGCTTATCCTTGTCCAGGTTCTCAGATAACATTCTCTCTACAATTCAGCTGGTAGTGGGATATGAGGGACTCAACAGATGCACCCCAAAATGGGATTGTAAGGCTCTTATCTTGAAGCAGGGGTAGATGCAGTTTCTTTCCTTTGGGAGAACTCCCCCCAAGAGCCCGGGGAAGGGGATAGATTTTTCTGTTGCATGAAGAATCCTGTTTGGGTGCATAGTGTTTTAAATACAGTACATAAAGAAGAAAAGCATTTCTAACGTATATAATCTGAAGTTTGACTTGTTTTCAAGAGGCCGCTGGGTAATAAGTCTTATCAGGATTTTTATAGACTCGGGATATACATTTCTGTTTCACATAGAGTAGAATCCCTCATACAGAGAGACTCACGGATCTTTCTGTGGCCCGACTGCTTGCTCTGGGTAGTTCGTTCAGTTCTGTTCATCAGCACCTCACACCCACCGCCGTCCTCCCGCAGGCCCTAAGAATGCTTCCTTGTTTGAACAGACTTGAGGTGGATTTGGATCTGTTTAAAAGGTTCAATTCCCTTAGCCCTGGGGGAATCAAACTTTTTTTAAAAATACCCTTCCACTAGCAACACCGATTGCTCTTCACAGGGAGGGCCCCGGAGTAGAAGCAGGGCTTCACTGATACCTCCGTGACAGGCTCAAGGGAAACAGACAAACAGAAGGTTGCAGACCTCAGAGGTCAGAGGACGTCTGTCCAGCTGTCTGCTGAGGGTGGGAGCACACGGTGCAGGGCAGGGGTGCTGTCTGGCAGCGTGGGCTCTCCAGAGGGCCCAGGAAAACAGATTCCGTTAAATGCCCAGATGTTACCACTGCCAGTGTTGTGTAGATTGTACTGTATTCTAGTCTTCAAAATATTTTCGGTTGAGGTCTACTTTGTATCTAGTCTAGTCGTGAAAGAAGTTAAATGGTAAGGTAAATACATTTGGCTGCCTGTAGTACTGGAATGACTAATTAAACTCAACATAAAGAAATGTGATTTGGAACCCAGAGCACTTTCAATAAGCAGTACTAACTAAGTCTGTACTCGCTGTACCTCCAGACACACACTTCAGACCTTCCGCATGCCCTCTTTCGTAAACTCACAAAATGTATTCACAAAATGTATTTTGTGAAAATGAAAATTATATGAAAAGGAGAATGCATAAATCAGACATGATTAAAAATATTTGTTCTAACGCAGTAATAATTTGGTAGTAATGCTTTCATCGGTATAGCTTAGGGCTACATTAAGTGGACAGACCTTATATGGGTTCTCTAATTTTAATCTTCAAAATGCTATCTGATGTCTCATTAAGACTTGCATATAATGTATCTTAAGTACAGTCATTAAATATAGTTTAGGGAGATTTATGTTCAGATATTGCTTAAAGATGTTTTAATAGGCCCATTTACTCTGATGATATTAATGAGCTCTTAATACAGACTAAGCTTCTAAAACTAATGGTAACGACTCCAGCCTGAACACAGCAATTTGGGCTCAGAACCCGGTTTGCACAAGAGCCCACAGGTTGGCCCTGCTGACACGCAGGGTCAGGGCAGACCCTCTGTGGAGCCTTAAGTTTTGGAGAACGGTCTCCCCTGACTTGGTCTGACTGCTGACCCAGACGACTCGCTCCTTCTCCCAGCCCTGAGCACAGTCCCACCCCGTGCACAGGACATGTGCTAATTCGGCCCAATCGTCTGTCTCCAAGGTCACCTGAGTGGCATCGCCGCCCTTGGCGGTATCGCTGGGGCACGGGAGGGTTAAAGGGGGCTGTTGCTGTGCTTCTCCTGGAAGCATCTGCCAGGTAAGGTGTGCACAGCCTGGCAGCGTTACGTGAACAGCTTCGATCTGCCATAAGTGAACTGTAAAAGGTCGCGTGGGTGTGCTTTCGCGGGCATTCCTAGTGACTGAAATATACATAATAAAGTGGTCCTGCAAATTCAAAATCGGAAAGAAAAACCCAGGCCACCAGAGTCTCTGTGTGTCCCGCGCTGGTGCACAGTCGTTCCCCAGTCGCCCCACTTCTAGACGTGTCACAAAGAAATCTCTGTTGGTATTTCCTCTTCTTTCAGAGAAATGTTGAAAAGCACTTTTTTTGGGGGGGGGGCGGGGTTACAATTATTTTAGGGGAAGAAAACAAAAGAACCTCTGAGTTCACAGACTTTTCTAATTATTAAATTGGTTTGTTATAAAAAGATAATAGCAAATTTCTTCTTTTCATAATTGGACGTTTCTTCCCTGTAGGCTAACGCATGCACAGCCCCTGCGTGCACAATAAGTTGTGCTTCTGAAAAGCCATAACTAGCTAATAACAGCTACAGTGTCATCAGAGAGTAATGGTGTGCTGATTAGCATAATTAATGACAAATGGTGGTGCAGAATTGGTGGATTGGTTTAGCGGATGATGAATGCGGCGAGGCCTGGGCTGGGACCTGCCAACTAGGCCTCGCTGGCTGTCAGCCCTTCTGTTCTCGCCGAGGCAGCCCTCATTAGTCACGATGGGTGGTGCCAGTTTGTATTCTGTTTGGAGCACAGAAAACTTAATAATCCAAGCAAATGTGGCTTTCCCATTTTCCTGTTTTTACTCCCAAAACCCTCTTCTCGCCCGTTCCCACTGTGGCTGATCCATGAGCACACAGGTCCTTCGAGACGCTGCCCTGATCCTTGAAGGGGGAACGCAAGGTAGCGTAGTGGAGGGACACGTGTCGCCCGGCTCTCCTCTGACCGTAGATGGATTACTTCCGCTAGGAGGACTTCTGCTTGTGACTCTGTTTATCTGGGTATTTATAAGGGGAAAAGAAATGAACTCGGTAAGCTATACATTCTGTCCTGAGATCAGACTAGCACATTTATCTTTGACTTGATTAATCAGACCTAATTTGCATTCTCAAATGAGACTGATAAAAATGGATTTACCTTTTAACCTTTAGAGGGGAAAAGTATTTCTCTGCAAGGTTGCTAGGGCTATCTTTCCTTAACTGATAAGAAGCAACTCCTTTATCAATAAAGATGAAAATCCTTAATTTGCGTTAGTGAATGAGACTAATTATTATATAGTTAATTAGCATCTGGAAATGAGGATTATCTTAATTACAAAGCACGATTTCCCTAACAGCTACAAAACTGTAAGTTTGATCCGTGTGGAAATTGGTAACTATTATTATGTAATTAGTGATAACATTAATAGTACAGAGTATTTAGACATCATTTGCATATGCAAATGTAATTTACCTGAGCCAAGCAATTGGACCGTTAATTATTAGAACACGACAGAGCTGAGGGAAAGTTCTAGATAGCTATGTGGTATCCATTATGCGGAGTATCTAAATAATTGTCATAGAGTAGGTAAGGACCTTTTATATTTAGATGGTCGGAGTGCTTTTTGTTTTAAGAAGAATCAGGAGTGGGAAGGTTAAACCAGGACACTTCACTGCTTAGGGAAATAGCTGGCCATATAGTCATCTCCTTGACTGATTTCCCCATGCTTCCCAATATCCCTTGAATCTTAGATGTACTCTCCCTATATATTTGAACATTTCTGAATATTGGCTCTGTGTTACAATTGATGTGTACTCTTAAAACAGTTATACACTCACATGAGCGTAGTGAATTATGAAGTTGATGGTGCAGCTTACAGTTCGCAGGGGAAAATTCAGAGCTTTCTGAATTTTATCTGTGTAGCCCTAGAGTCTCCTCCCTTCGGAGCTGCTTCTTCATCTGCATCTCCTCTGGTACCCATCTACTGCCTCCTCAGGCTGTAGCAGTGTTTCCCAGAAGATGGGGTGCGTGCCTGTGAGGGAGTGTGAGATGCGGATGGCCTTTAAAAATATTTTATTGTATTGTATTGTATTGTTGAGACTAAGGTTAAAGCAGGTGTATTGATCAGTCTTTGCTGGGTAATGTCGCAGTCAGCAAACAGCCCCCCAAACCTTAGTGGCTTACCATACCACCATTTTGTATGTCACTCAAGTTCCAAGTTGGTGACTGCCGGTTAATGCCCCATATGTCATCTCCATATGTCATCTCTTTCTGGGACCCAGGGTGCAGGAGCAGCTCCCATCTGCAACATGCTGTTCTCAGAGTAGAGGGGAAGAGCAGGAGACCTGGAAGAAACACCCAGTGGCTCTGAAAGCCTCTGGTCAGACATGGCAAGGCATCCAGGCCAGCCAGGTCAGTGTGCGGGGTGCATCCTCCTCCCCAGGAGGCCCTGACCTCCCACCTCTCACGGGGGAGTGGGAACACACACCCAGGAATGGTAACTTTGAGTTTTAAAAAGTAGGTCAGAAAAATTAAGTTTAAAATGATAAAAGTAAAATAACATTTTTTTAATTTAAAAAAATTTTAAGTGAGTTTTCAGGTGTAAAGAAAAATATAAAGTCAGTAATAATACTGGGAAAAAATAAGTGAATCTGGGACATGAGATACTGTTTCCTGAAGTGTGGGAAACATTGGCCTAGAGTGTCTGCTGCTTATCTTCAGCTCATCAGGAGCTTGAATTCTCCTGGGATGGTTAGGGATTCGCTCAGGGATTTTCACAGGTGTTCCAGTGTGGCAGAAATAGCACTGCCCTCTGGGATTCAAGGCTCATTTTGACCACTTCCAAACTTGAGAAAGTCGCTTCCTTTGCCTGGGATTCAGTTTTCCCAGCTGCAAAATGAAGCTCTTGAGCCAGGTGGTCCTTCTTGCTGCTCGGCCCTCCCACCACCCCTTCTGAGCACCTGTTGAGAGCCAGGCACCTGCAGGGACTGGAACGGGGGTGCTCCAGAAAGTTCTGCCTCAGGGCTGGTGGGACTCAGCGGTTCCTATAAGAACCTAAGAAAAAGTTTGTTGCTAGACAGAACAGTTCATTGATATTTTTTATATCAAAATAGACACAAACTTGTCTGATTTATAAAAGTAGAAAAGTTGGAAAATATATAAAAGCATAGGGAAGAAGAGAAGTATCACTCATAATCCCGTTATCCAGAGAAACAATTATTTTAGGGTATATATCATATATATTTATATATAAAAGTATATTTCTACCTAACCATCCATTATGGGTTTTTATGTTAGATTTATTGAGGTATAATTTACATACAATAAAATTCACCCTTAATTTTATTGTGTATTTATTAAAACTATAATGTGTACAGTTAATGAATTTTGATAAATGTCAGATCACATGATAAATGTCATGTAACTACCACCAGAAGTAAGATAATAGAATTTTTCCATTACCCCCCAACGTTCTCTTTTTCCTGTTTCCAGTCATTTCCTGCACCTCCCCCCAAGTCCCTGGAAGTCACTCAAGTGTTTCATGTACCATAAATGGAATCATACAGTGTGTAGTTTTGTTGTCACTCGGTGTAATGTTTTTGCGATTCGTTGTTGAATGTATCAGCAGCTCGTTTTTATTCCTTAGAACTGTCTGCTCCATCTGGAGACGCGCTCCTTTTTACCCATCATTTCCAGAGCCTCCCTCAGGGCGAATTGAACGTTTCCACAGTCTTCCTCATGGATCCAGTGCACTTTTTCTAACCAGTCCTCTGTGACTGGATACTTCTGTTATCTTCACTTCTCAAAGTTATACTTTGACGAGCATTCCTTTGGATAAGTCTTTGTTCCTTAGGTTAAGTGTGCATTTTTAAACATTTTGATGCGTAATGACAAGATTGCCCACCAAAATGGTTGAATCCATTTACACTTCCACCGAACCCTTGCTTTCCCTGAAGCCTTTACCAACTGGCTGTTGTTCTCCCAACTCCTTATCACTTTGGAAGGTGAGATAGTGAGCGGGCTGTTCCCCATGTGGCTTGGCCACCCGGATCCCTCCAGTTCTTTCCTGTACCCACCCTCCCTCTCTTCTGTTGAAGTCCGGCTTTTGCTTATTGAGTTGCAGCAGCTCCCTAAGGACAGGGTCTTTAAGGACATGCTCTCCTGTTACTACTGCCTTTTTCCAGTTTGTGGTTTGACCTTTAATTCTGCTTTTCCTTTATTTGTTGTGCCTTTGCCATCACATTTTAGAAAGACCTTCTCTATCTCATGGTATATTCTGGTACCTTCCTTTTCTTTAACATTTAAATCTGAATTTCTTCTGTAATTTGATATATGACATGAGATAAGGATCTAACTATGTTTTCCCAAATTATTTATCATTGTCCTGGTGCTACTTATTAAATAATCTTGTTTTACCAACTTACTTGGAAACAATCTTATATTAACCTCCTGTTGTCACTATATGATATAGTTTGTGGCTTATGTCCTGTTCCACTGGCTTGAATGCATATTCTAATGAGAGAATCACACCTCTAAGTATTATACGTGTGTATGTTTTGATGTCTTGTCTTATTATTCTTTGTAGTTGATTTTCAAAATGTTCCTGGTAATTCTATCTCAATTTTTTACCCAGTTGACATTTGGAATCACTTTAAGTTCCAAGGAAGATACTTTCAAGATTTTGACTGAGAAAATATTGAAATTATAACTTAATTTGGGGAGAATGATCATCTTTAAAATACTTGATCTTTCCTTCTAGAAATGTCATATGACACTCCATCCACTCAAATGTTCTTTTATATCATGCAGTAAAGTATTATAGTTTTCTTCCTGATTATCTGATTCCTAGGTTTTGAATTTGTTGTTGTTGTTGCTTTGTCCATTATGTTTTAACTGGGGATAGCTTATATATATTTTAAAAGCTACTGTTGGTTTTTGAATATTCATTTTGTAACTGGCCACCTCTCTTCTTTGCTTGTTATTTCCAGTAGCTTCCAACTGATTACTTGGGTTTTCTCTGTAGACAACCATGTCATCTGCAAATATGATTTTGTCTCTTCAATAATATTTATACCTCATTTCTTTTTCTTGCTTTATATTATTGGCCAGAATATCCAAAGCAGCAAACGATAGTAGCAATAGCTTGCATTCTTATCTGGTTCCCGACCTCAGTGAAGATGTTTCTAGTGTCCTGCAGTCAGGTTTAAGGTAGGCTAGTAATTTAAGAAAGAGAGTTGGATCATGCTAAAGCAATGATTCTTCTATTTCTATTTTCCTGGGAGGTTTTTTTTTTTTTTTTTTAACTTTTTTCGTTTGTTTTTTGGAGTATCTAAATAATTGTCATAGAGTAGGTAAGGACCTTTTATATTTAGATGGTCGGAGTGCTTTTTGTTTTAAGAAGAATCAGGAGTGGGAAGGTTAAACCAGGACACTTCACTGCTTAGGGAAATAGCTGGCCATATAGTCATCTCCTTGACTGATTTCCCCATGCTTCCCAATATCCCTTGAATCTTAGATGTACTCTCCCTATATATTTGAACATTTCTGAATATTGGCTCTGTGTTACAATTGATGTGTACTCTTAAAACAGTTATACACTCACATGAGCGTAGTGAATTATGAAGTTGATGGTGCAGCTTACAGTTCGCAGGGGAAAATTCAGAGCTTTCTGAATTTTATCTGTGTAGCCCTAGAGTCTCCTCCCTTCGGAGCTGCTTCTTCATCTGCATCTCCTCTGGTACCCATCTACTGCCTCCTCAGGCTGTAGCAGTGTTTCCCAGAAGATGGGGTGCGTGCCTGTGAGGGAGTGTGAGATGCGGATGGCCTTTAAAAATATTTTATTGTATTGTATTGTATTGTTGAGACTAAGGTTAAAGCAGGTGTATTGATCAGTCTTTGCTGGGTAATGTCGCAGTCAGCAAACAGCCCCCCAAACCTTAGTGGCTTACCATACCACCATTTTGTATGTCACTCAAGTTCCAAGTTGGTGACTGCCGGTTAATGCCCCATATGTCATCTCCATATGTCATCTCTTTCTGGGACCCAGGGTGCAGGAGCAGCTCCCATCTGCAACATGCTGTTCTCAGAGTAGAGGGGAAGAGCAGGAGACCTGGAAGAAACACCCAGTGGCTCTGAAAGCCTCTGGTCAGACATGGCAAGGCATCCAGGCCAGCCAGGTCAGTGTGCGGGGTGCATCCTCCTCCCCAGGAGGCCCTGACCTCCCACCTCTCACGGGGGAGTGGGAACACACACCCAGGAATGGTAACTTTGAGTTTTAAAAAGTAGGTCAGAAAAATTAAGTTTAAAATGATAAAAGTAAAATAACATTTTTTTAATTTAAAAAAATTTTAAGTGAGTTTTCAGGTGTAAAGAAAAATATAAAGTCAGTAATAATACTGGGAAAAAATAAGTGAATCTGGGACATGAGATACTGTTTCCTGAAGTGTGGGAAACATTGGCCTAGAGTGTCTGCTGCTTATCTTCAGCTCATCAGGAGCTTGAATTCTCCTGGGATGGTTAGGGATTCGCTCAGGGATTTTCACAGGTGTTCCAGTGTGGCAGAAATAGCACTGCCCTCTGGGATTCAAGGCTCATTTTGACCACTTCCAAACTTGAGAAAGTCGCTTCCTTTGCCTGGGATTCAGTTTTCCCAGCTGCAAAATGAAGCTCTTGAGCCAGGTGGTCCTTCTTGCTGCTCGGCCCTCCCACCACCCCTTCTGAGCACCTGTTGAGAGCCAGGCACCTGCAGGGACTGGAACGGGGGTGCTCCAGAAAGTTCTGCCTCAGGGCTGGTGGGACTCAGCGGTTCCTATAAGAACCTAAGAAAAAGTTTGTTGCTAGACAGAACAGTTCATTGATATTTTTTATATCAAAATAGACACAAACTTGTCTGATTTATAAAAGTAGAAAAGTTGGAAAATATATAAAAGCATAGGGAAGAAGAGAAGTATCACTCATAATCCCGTTATCCAGAGAAACAATTATTTTAGGGTATATATCATATATATTTATATATAAAAGTATATTTCTACCTAACCATCCATTATGGGTTTTTATGTTAGATTTATTGAGGTATAATTTACATACAATAAAATTCACCCTTAATTTTATTGTGTATTTATTAAAACTATAATGTGTACAGTTAATGAATTTTGATAAATGTCAGATCACATGATAAATGTCATGTAACTACCACCAGAAGTAAGATAATAGAATTTTTCCATTACCCCCCAACGTTCTCTTTTTCCTGTTTCCAGTCATTTCCTGCACCTCCCCCCAAGTCCCTGGAAGTCACTCAAGTGTTTCATGTACCATAAATGGAATCATACAGTGTGTAGTTTTGTTGTCACTCGGTGTAATGTTTTTGCGATTCGTTGTTGAATGTATCAGCAGCTCCTTTTTATTCCTTAGAACTGTCTGCTCCATCTGGAGACGCGCTCCTTTTTACCCATCATTTCCAGAGCCTCCCTCAGGGCGAATTGAACGTTTCCACAGTCTTCCTCATGGATCCAGTGCACTTTTTCTAACCAGTCCTCTGTGACTGGATACTTCTGTTATCTTCACTTCTCAAAGTTATACTTTGACGAGCATTCCTTTGGATAAGTCTTTGTTCCTTAGGTTAAGTGTGCATTTTTAAACATTTTGATGCGTAATGACAAGATTGCCCACCAAAATGGTTGAATCCATTTACACTTCCACCGAACCCTTGCTTTCCCTGAAGCCTTTACCAACTGGCTGTTGTTCTCCCAACTCCTTATCACTTTGGAAGGTGAGATAGTGAGCGGGCTGTTCCCCATGTGGCTTGGCCACCCGGATCCCTCCAGTTCTTTCCTGTACCCACCCTCCCTCTCTTCTGTTGAAGTCCGGCTTTTGCTTATTGAGTTGCAGCAGCTCCCTAAGGACAGGGTCTTTAAGGACATGCTCTCCTGTTACTACTGCCTTTTTCCAGTTTGTGGTTTGACCTTTAATTCTGCTTTTCCTTTATTTGTTGTGCCTTTGCCATCACATTTTAGAAAGACCTTCTCTATCTCATGGTATATTCTGGTACCTTCCTTTTCTTTAACATTTAAATCTGAATTTCTTCTGTAATTTGATATATGACATGAGATAAGGATCTAACTATGTTTTCCCAAATTATTTATCATTGTCCTGGTGCTACTTATTAAATAATCTTGTTTTACCAACTTACTTGGAAACAATCTTATATTAACCTCCTGTTGTCACTATATGATATAGTTTGTGGCTTATGTCCTGTTCCACTGGCTTGAATGCATATTCTAATGAGAGAATCACACCTCTAAGTATTATACGTGTGTATGTTTTGATGTCTTGTCTTATTATTCTTTGTAGTTGATTTTCAAAATGTTCCTGGTAATTCTATCTCAATTTTTTACCCAGTTGACATTTGGAATCACTTTAAGTTCCAAGGAAGATACTTTCAAGATTTTGACTGAGAAAATATTGAAATTATAACTTAATTTGGGGAGAATGATCATCTTTAAAATACTTGATCTTTCCTTCTAGAAATGTCATATGACACTCCATCCACTCAAATGTTCTTTTATATCATGCAGTAAAGTATTATAGTTTTCTTCCTGATTATCTGATTCCTAGGTTTTGAATTTGTTGTTGTTGTTGCTTTGTCCATTATGTTTTAACTGGGGATAGCTTATATATATTTTAAAAGCTACTGTTGGTTTTTGAATATTCATTTTGTAACTGGCCACCTCTCTTCTTTGCTTGTTATTTCCAGTAGCTTCCAACTGATTACTTGGGTTTTCTCTGTAGACAACCATGTCATCTGCAAATATGATTTTGTCTCTTCAATAATATTTATACCTCATTTCTTTTTCTTGCTTTATATTATTGGCCAGAATATCCAAAGCAGCAAACGATAGTAGCAATAGCTTGCATTCTTACCTGGTTCCCGACCTCAGTGAAGATGTTTCTAGTGTCCTGCAGTCAGGTTTAAGGTAGGCTAGTAATTTAAGAAAGAGAGTTGGATCATGCTAAAGCAATGATTCTTCTATTTCTATTTTCCTGGGAGGTTTTTTTTTTTTTTTTTTAACTTTTTTCGTTTGTTTTTTGTTTGGGGGGGTTTTTTTTTGTTGGCCTCACCGCACGACGGCATGTGGGATCTTAGTTCCCCGACCAAGGATTGAACCTGCACCCCCTGCATTGGAAGTGCGGAGTCTTAACCCCTGGAATGCCAGGGAAGTCCCAGTTTTTGTTTTTGTTTTTTTTAATTCAGATGCTAATTTCAAGTTCATATAAAAATAACTTCAGAATCTATCAATGTATTGTTGTATTCATACTCGTTTAATTTATTGATATGAATCCTTTTATTTTGATGATTTAGCATTTAGAAAATTATTGCTATATTTCTGAAATAAATCTTGCTTTACTATGTTGCATTATTCTTTATGGTACTAGATTTGAGCTGCTGTTATTTAAGTTAGGATTTGGGTATTCTATATGTGAGGTTGGGTTTAATGCTTATTAAGATATTTTTGAGTGATCTGAGAATCAGGTTTTTCTTTCAGATAAAAGAATATTTTTTAAATATTTTAATTTCTGTTCTTGGGGGGAAAAAGAAAATGAAAAAGCAATACCCTGTAAAAACTAAATGGAGTTGGAAGCATTTGGGGGAGCTAGGGGTGCTTTGGGAGGAAGGACAGCAATTTCAATTTCTTTCACAGTGATTTTTTTTCAGGCTTTCTGCTTTTTTTGGTCGGTTTTGTCATGTACATTTTCTTTGAAAGAAAAATCAGCCCTTTCACCTAAATGTTAAAGTTTAGGTACAAAATTGCACCTAAGAGTTTAGTTTGATTTTAAAAGTAACATACCTGTGGTCATATATATCACAAATGGGCTTTTTTTCTTCCTTTTTCTTAGTTATCCTTACTAAAGGTTTGTTTTACTTATCTTTTCAAGTAACCAGTTTTTTATTTGCGTGTAAAGGCATTAGGATTTTGCTTTACATTTCATCATTTAGCTTTATCTTTAGTAGTTCCTTTTTTCTGCTTTCTTATGGCCTATTCTGGGTTTTTTATAGCTTCTTGGGTTGAAAGGTCACCTCATTTGTTTTCAGTTCTTTTTGATTTTTTGTAAAAAATATTTAAAGCTATATAAATATTCTTGTGTGTTGCTTTGATGGTAGTCTGATATAGAGTACTCACATTTATCAATACATAATAATTTTAGTTTTGATTGCCTCTTTGACTTAAATAATAGAAAACTTTTTTTCTGAGTGATTGGGATTTTTTTAAATTAATTTCTGATTTTATTGCATGGCGGTCAGAGAATATGACGTCTATAATTTTTTTATTTTTTCACATTTATTGGGTCTTTCTTTGTCATCTAGTACATGAACAGTTTTAGTAAATGGTCCATTGTCACTTGAAACTATGTCTTCTTTCTGTGAGGCACAGTGTTTGACATACACACTACCGTTCTTTGATCAAATAGGAAGAATGGATCCATATCCATATGCGTATGTACATCCATCCGTCATGTTTGACGAAAGGTGGTAGCGTTTATTGGTTTTTAAATTTCTTCTTGTGTCATTATCATTTCAATCATTGGTTTTGTTTGTTTCAAAGTAGTGTTATTCAGGCTGTGAGGGTTTATGATTGTGTATTTTACCTTTTATCAAAATAAAATTCTCCCTTTTTGTTTCAGTTTGTGTTTGGGGCCTTAAGTTCTATAACGTTCTTGTCCCACGTTGGCTCTCGGGTTCTTAGCATGGGCCCTGAGGCTGTGGGCTTGGTCACTCTTCCCTCCCCTCTGGCCGGTAAGGCTCCGCAGGGTGCTGCCCACAAGGGCCTTGCTCTGGGCTTCCTCCTGCCCCAGAGAGCCTTCCTGTCCCCTCCACGTCCTCACCAGCCCCCTGCCGTGCACCCTAGCCCCAGCTCTTCCCAGAAGCCATTTATCCCTGGTGACTCCTGTTGCCCCCTGGTTCCTTCTACAAGCGCGTCCAGCCCACCTTTGTACCCAGGCGTGAGCAGTCTCGCAAGTGTCCTTCGTGTGCACGTCAGCTGCCCTGCGTCGGCTTTGTCCACTCCTTGTGGACAGGAACTCTGCTCTCAGAGTCTCCCAACCCTGGCACATGGTACCAGGTCTAGCCCTGCTCAGTCTTTCTTTGCCACATAGTTACCTTGTTACTAAAGGGGCTGATTGCTGCTACTGGCTCTTCTCCTCTTAGAGAGCAATCATGGAACACCAACTATTTCATCTTTCAAAAATTACTTTAAGACCCTTCCTCTAAAACTCTGATCGTCGGAAGTGCTATCGAAGCCTCGCACATTCCCTGGCGATACACCAGGGACACACACACAAGAATACCAGGCGCGGGGCGGGGGCTGGGTAGGGGAGAGCGCGGGGGGCTTTGGAGACCCCCGCCGTCCGGTAACTTGCAGCTGCTCTCATTCAGGCCCGCGGGGCTCCCTGCACCCGTGTCACACTCGGGCCCTGAGAATTCACGAAGCCGTCCACTCATTCAGCGAGCAGTGCCTGAGAAACTCCTGAGGGCCCAGCCTGGGGACCAGGTGTGGTAGGTGACACACACAGTGCCTGGCAGACGCTGGGGACGGTGGGCAGGTGCTCAGAGTGTACCGCCCACCACACTGCTGTGACCCACCACCAGAAACGTTCGAATCAGACGCTGGGAATCAGACGTGTTCGTCAGCCTGTGGACATGTCATTGAAGAAGGCTTGGCGGCCACAGGCACACAGCGCCACGTCCAGAGTGAGCCTGGCAGGTGGGGGCGGCCCCAGAGAGCCGCGGGCCCTCTCTCTCAGGCTGGGTGTCTGACAGACAGGCACGGCCTCCCTGGCTTCCTGTCATTAGCGTGGTTTCGGATGAGAGTGGATGTGCCCCAGCGCTTCCTCGCCAAAGGCTCGTTTCCACAGGAAGGCAGAGGCTCATCCTTCAGGGTTAAGAGGAAGGACAGCCTATAACCGGGGCAGATTTAGACACTTCCTACCTTTCCTGCCCGGAGACCCCAGAATTTTCTGAACCTGGAAGGCCTGGCCTGGGCCCGGTAAGCCCTGAGCCCCGTGGGCAGCTGTGCCCGGGCTGGGGTGATGGCTGCATCGTCACCCACACTGAGAAGGACGGGCTCCTCTCCTGGGACCAGCCGTCCCGCGGAGGAGCAAGTGACATGCTCTGTTTGGTTGCAGGAATAATAATATTCATTGAGTGAAATTGCTTTCCTACAGGAATTTATTTAACTGTTATTCCCATTTTATAAATGAGGCACCGAGGTTCAGAGAGCTTCGTGGGTTTCCCAAGGTCAGACGGTAAATCACGACAGTGCCCCAGGGTGCGTTCATGGTGCCTTCTGCAGAATTCCGTCGCAGCCTTTCACCATCTCCTCTTGGTTTCAGGTTTCTTTCTCGTTTCCTAGACTGGATACTCCAGGAGGAAAGTGCTTGGCCTTGTCAGTCTTTGTACCCCCAGCCCCCTGATGTTTATAGCTTTGACTGCGAGGGCTCTGCGGTCAAGTTCATACCGCCTTTCGGTCTCCCCTCTGGCTGACAGCCTGCGCCACGGCACGGCGGCCGCAGAGCGGCCCAGGCAGGGAGGCTCACTAGGTGATGAGCACTGCAGGTTACCTGCCTTGTGTAGAGCCAGGACCCCAGGCCCTCCCTGGGAAGGAAGGCCTGGCTCCCAGGGAGGTGGTGGGAAAATTCCATTTCCTCTCATTAGGCTGCCTAACTGATGGCCTGCTGAGCTTGCAGATCTGTCCAGGGACTGGTGGACTCTCCCGCGTGCTCCCAGAGCAGCCTGGGAAGCCAGCCCCCGGCGGTGTGGCACAGATGGCAAGCCCAAACGACAAAGTAAACTCCAATATGTCTTGGAGACGTTGTCAGCCTGCAGCTTATTTGTCATGTCACAGCAGCCTCGTGGATCAGGGACGCCCGCCTCCCTGTCCTATTCCCTCCCTGTGTGAGGATTATTTACAGGATACCGGTTTTTGTAGGTTGGGGGGAGGGCACAGCGACGGAGCATTTCCAGAGTAGACGTTGGTCGTTTTTCTTTCATGTTTGGGAAGTGAATAATAATAAAAAGAACAAATACTTAGCTAGCATTTTATGAAGTGTCGGCCGCTATTCTGAGTGCTTTACCCAAACCATTTCTGTACTCGTTAACAGCCCTAAGGGGTGTAGGTATCATTGATCCCAGCTTACAGATGTAGAAATGAGAGCACAGAGAGCTTAGTTAACTTACCCGTAGTCACACAGCTCAGGCAGGCTGGTCCAGCAGCTACTCAGTCGCCACACTCCAGTGTCCAGGGTGTGGTGGAGGCTGAAAGGGCACTTGCCCCTTACGCGGGGCTGGCACCCGGGACTAAGGTCACTAGGGCAGCTGGGGTATCCCAGGGGCGTCCTGCGGGCCTGTGGGTGCAGACCAGCCGCTCCCCGCAGCCTGAAATGCGAGACACTAAGGCGGGGGCGTCTGGACCGTCAGGCCTTTTGTTCCACCCTAGCTCCTCGCTGGTGACGTCCTCGCATCACTGGACGGGCAGGGGTCAGAGGAGGTGCAAGGGGCCCAGGGGGTCGAGTCTCCCCCAGCTCTGCCTTTCACCCCAGACCGTGATCAGGAGGCAGGCCCCTCACCATCTGGGCCTCAGTTTCCTCAGCCGTAGAAACAGAAAGGGAGGCACGAGAAGCGTCCTCAGAGAATCCAGTGAGGGTTCAACGAGGTAAAGAGCCTGGCCCACAGCAGGAGCAGAGGGTGGGCCGGGGGGCAGCAGCAAGGAGGAGCCGTCGGGCCGCACGGTGGGCCCCTGCTGAGGGGATGACCCGAGGGCTGGCTGCGCCTGTAGGTCCTTCGGTGCTCTGAGGAGGGGCCCGGGCCCCTGGCCACAGCAGGGCTCTCAGAGAAGCGGGCCGGGGAGGTCAAGCTGGGACTGCCCTCGTCCCTGCCTTCCAGAGGCGGGAAGAGAAAACGCTCAGGGCCTGGCTGGGTTCCCAGGATGCACCTGACTTATGCACAGATACCTGATGTATCTGTCTTTCTGATTTAACTTTAAAGATGCCCCGGAGCGCACAGCCTCTGGTCCCAGGTAAGCAGTGAAAAGCAACTTAGGTGAGCCGTGTGATCGTCCCGAGCTGTTTGCTGAGTCTCTGTGTAAATTCCAGGGCTGTTGGCTAAATGGAGCCACCTGGAATGTCCCGGGCTTGGCGGTGACGAGAGTCACACTGCTTCACTCGGACCCGCTTAGCGCTCATGTGACGGTTTGTACAAGAAACCCCATTCCCTCAGCCCCTGTGCACGGGGGAGCAGGGCAGCCCGTCAAAGCCTTGTGCAGACGTTCGGAATGAGGTGCCTTGTTTTTCTCTGGAAGATGAAGGAAGGAGAGAGTTTACGGTAGTGCCGGGAGGGTCTTCATGTCGTGTGTGCACATACAGACGTATGCTGTATGCTTCATGCTCGGGTGGCCACGTGCATACACGCAGGTGCACACCTACACACGACCGGGGCTCTCGAGTAGAATTTGCATTGTTCCTGGTGTTGGGTGTAGGCCTTTCAGCCAGTCGTTTATTAAACCCTGAAGCTCTGCTGCCCACCAGTCACTCTGCTTGATTCTGGGCCGTAAAAGGCAGAGAAGGCGGCCCTGCCCTGGCCGGGGGCTCTCCCTCAGGAGGCGGCACAGCTCTGCTGTGCACACGGGCCTGGGGCTGGGGAGACGTGTCCCCCACGGAGCACAGTCTGTGTGGTGATTTGGGGACAACCGCAGTAACAGATTTCACGGGGCCTCCGGGTTGTTTGGCTGTCCTGGAAATTGGTTCTATTCCAAATATTGCTGGAAATAACAGGGGAGCTGTCAGCCTCTGTGCTGGTGCATAGGCGAAAAGGGTTTCAACCAGAGAAGGACAGAACTGTCAGAACCCTCTTCCGCCACACGTGGGCTCTCTCAGACCTGTGTATTTCGGGTGCAGTGATTTGGGGTTGGGGTGAGCTTTTTGGCCAAAAAGTGCTTGCAATAATAATTGAAATAGTAATTGAAATATCATAGGAGGGAGGAAGGAAGAGACGTTCAAGGGTAGATGCCGACTGAGGCCAAAATAAAAGCACCGTGAAGCACGTAGCACGCCAGGCCCCTCTGCAGGCCGTGGTGCAGCTCTTTCTCTGGGACGAGTGACCTGCTCGCATTGGGCCGGGAGACGGGGGGGTGGGCTGCAGGACAGCGTGGCTTCATTTTAAAAGCCCTGGACTCGCGTCGCAGCTCTGCTCCTAGGACAAGTCACTCACCTTCCAGCTTCAGCTCATCTTCTGTCAAAGGGGGATTGTGGGACAGACCACGAGGAAGATGTGCTAAAGTGCCCGGTCAGCTGTGAGATGCGTAAGGATGGAATCCTGATTTCCTCAATGCAGCAGGTTGTTTTTACTGAGCATCTCTTTTTGTCTGTGCCAGTGTCATGTACACAAAACCCCATGAAGGCGCCACCTCCCTGTGAGCCCTCCCCAGGTCAGCTGGTCCTCGGCATCCCTGCCCGCGGGGTGGGAGCTTCCTGGTGCGTGAACGGTGCCGGCAGCGGCGGGGGGGGGATAAGTGGGGGCGGGCCAGGGGCCTGGCCAGGGCAGCAGAGACACCCCGAGGGCCCTCCCCTTTTCCCCCTGCCACGTTCTCAAGTTTGGAGTTTTATTGTCAACTCTCCTGTTGGAAATTTCCATGACTGTTTCCTCTTTGTCCCTGCGGACCGTGAGGGAACCGGGTTGCCAACATCGCTGGCCCTGTGTGTGCCTGGGGCTTCGTGGAGGAGGTCGGTAGTCACACCCGTGAGGCTCGAGTGGTTTCTTTCTTCTCGCTGTGCCACTGTCTCATCCACACACGTGTGCACGTATGCGCGCACACGCATGTACGCACACACGTGCACACCTGGCCCTGCCTTCTCTCTGGATCATCAGCATTACCAACCCAGTCACCATCCAGGCCCCGAGAGGGCAAAGCGAGATAGAGAAAACAAACGTCTCTTGTCCCATCACGGAAAAGCTAAGCCAGGAGGAGATGCAGTACGACCAAGGCAAGCATCCGGCGACAAACATGCAAGCGTGTAGCTCTGACCTGGTGCAACTCAGTGCCCATCAGCGCCTTCCCTTGGTGCCTTCAGTAGTTTGAAACCATCCTTCTATACCGAGACGTTGCCTTTCTGCTTTTATTTGCAGACTTCAAAGATTACTTTTGAAATAGTTTTTCCTGTGAAATTCCGGAGGTTTTACACATGCGTGAAAGGAGGAGTTTGGCTGTTAAAATGTGTTTGTCTGCCCCTCGGTTCTCTTAACTGCAAAGGTTCTGAGACTGCCCCCACTCTGTTCCCTTAAACGTTATACCAGCTACCTCACCACACGTAGCGCATCGCCCCGGCCTCTTCCCAGCGTCCCCCAGGCTGGTTTCTGTTCAGCTACAGCCCCATGGGGCAAAATTGATTTTTTTTTTTTATTACCGGAAGAAATATTTTGTATTTGGGCACTGTTCACAGCTCTCGGTCCTCCCATGAACCCCAGTCTCGGTAACTGAGACAGCCACAGTGTCCAGTGCTGGGCAAACGGGGTGATGGCCCTGGTCATGGCCAAAGGGATTTCCCATCTAAGAGTAGGGGTAAGTTTGCGGTGGCCGGGGGTGTGGGCATGGTTGATTTTAAACCCCTGCATGCTTTAGCCCCACGAAGACCCAACTAAATAATTGGGGTGAGGGTGGATTTTTGTGCTTCTAAGGCTCCGTGTTGTGTTTTTGTTGTCATGGGTGATTCTAGAATAGTGAACTTTGATAGGTCATCTTGAACATCTCGTCTGAATACAGTAATTAGACCACAGATGTTTTCATGGGACGGTTCCCCAAGACATTCCCAAATGCCCAAATTTAAAAACAGCTCTTCAGCACGTAATTTCTCCCACAAAATCTAGGAATGTAAAAGTGAAGTGTGTTGGTGAACCTTTAGAACTAACGATTCTACGAATAAAAACTGACATCATTTATAAAGTTTTTAAAATAAATTTTGTCATTTAAGTAAGTTCCTCCATATATTACATCACCATTAATAATAACTTTAACTGTGGGTTTTGTTTATGTAAAAAAGAATTGGGCCAAGACCCAGGCTTTTGCTAATCAGGCTGTCGGTGTACTTGGCCCAGGTTCCCATTTTGTCCCTTCCCGCGCCCCAGCTCAGGATGTTCAAAATGATGGCGTGAATCTAAAGACAGCTGCAGAGGGAGTTCCCTGGTGGTCCAGTGGTTAGGACTTGGCGATTTCACTGCCAGGGCCTGGGTTCAGTCCCAGGTCAGGGAACTAAGATACCGCAAGCTACACAGTGCGGCCAAAAAAACAATAAATAAATAAAAATAAAGACAGCTGTGGAGCCCAAGGAGCAATTGTTCTTAGGCCACATGGAACCCGGAAGCTTCCTTTGCTCCGGGATATTGGGTCTGGGACGGCGTTTGCTTATAACAGAGGCCAGTTTCACCTGCACCACGTGTTTCTCCTCAGCCCTGAAGCCAGGTGGTGATGCCATCACCAGCAGCCTCCTCTGCCCACAGTTCCCTCTCCGACTTCCCTTTGTAAAATACGCAAGAGACAAAAAGGCCTCCGAAAATTCTCAAGCTGCCTTTAGTCTTGGAAGTGTTCCTGGGTCCCTGCCTTAAAGTTCCTGAACCACCTTTGAGAATCTGTTCTTTCTGTGAATATCCTCACACCACAGGTCAGCCAGCTCTTCGCTCTCACCCAGGTTCCTTCCTCTGTCCCTTGGTGAGCAGTCCTCACGTGGTCAGCGCCTGGCTGCACCGGAGTCCAGCTGTGCCCTTGCCCCACCTCCCCAGCCCACTCTGTGATTAAACCCAGACTCCGCTCCTCACCTTCCGAGATGCCGCTTCACTTTCTTAGACTTTTTTGACTCCCCCTCCCCCTTCCAGCACCAGCACCAGCACCAGCAGGTGGCTCTTTGTGGGGCTCAGTTTTTTAAAATGAAGAAAATTCAAGAAAGTTACTGCTTTGGGGACTTCCCTGGTGGTGCAGCGGTTAAGGATCCGCCTGCCAATGCAGGGGACACAGGTTTGAGCCCTGGTCCGGGAAGACCCCACATGCCGCGGAGCGACTAAGCCCGTGTGCCACAACTACTGAGCCTGCGCTCTAGAGCCTGCGAGCCACAACTACCGAGCCCACGTGCCGCAACTACTGAAGCCCGCGCTCCGCAACAAGAGAAGCCACCGTGATGAGAAGCCCACGCACCGCAACGAAGAGCAGCCCCCGCTCGCCACAACTAGAGAAAGCCTGTGCGCAGCAACGAAGACCCAGCGCAGCCAAAAATAAATATAGGTAGGTAGGTAGGTAGGTAGGTAGGTAGGTAGGTAGGTAGGTAGGTAGGTAGATAGATAGATAGATAGATAGATAGATAGATAGATAGATAGATAGATAGTTGCTGCCTTTGCAGGAGGAAAGTGGGAAGTATCCCAGTTGGGCCGAAATTCAGGTGCTGAGTGTCTGACGGGCTTACTTGCTGGCCAGACGCCCCACTCATGAAATTCCAGTTGTGCTTTTAGCAAAATGACAGATTATTTCACGTCACGACCTGCAGGGTTTCCGCCAATAGCAGCCACCACGAATACCGAGTACCGAGGGGGAGGCCGTTTCAGGGGCAAGGACAGCTCCCCTTTCTGCCTTCTCTACTTCCGATCACACTGCAGACGACCCCAGAAATGGGCAAGTGTCACCTCTCACTCCAGAGGGGAGAGGAGGGGCACCCCTCACTCCTGGCCACTGGGGACCCCCAGGCAGAACAATTAAAGCCACCTGGTGTTTTCACAACCCTCCGTGAAAATGAAATCACAGGCTGGTGCTTGTCCAACAGCCTGGACGGCATCAAGCTAAGAGCCCCAGTCAGCACGTGGCTTTGCTCTCTGCCAAAAACTAAACAATAAAAACAAGTGAAAAAGGTGTGCTTTCAAAGTGTGTCTGTCAGAAGACAATTTGGAAACTTTCACAGTAAGGACTGAGCAGACTGTTAATGACCCGTGTCCTCGGAGCCCCCAGGGCCGCTAGACCAGCAGCCCTGAACTTTCTCTCACCGAGAGGCAGCCTTTGACTTTGGGTTCTGGGATCTGTTCCAGGCCTCTGCTCAAATGGTTTTTCCACTGACCCAATAAATGATTACATAGCAGTCGGGAGACCCGTATTCAACACCCGCTTTTGTTAGCGGCCCGCAGAGTTGCACTGAGCAAGCCGGTAAACCTCTCTGAGCCCGGTGTCGTCATGGTGAAACTGGGAGAGGGTCAGCCTCACGGGCACAGGGCGGAGACTAGGCTAAAGGAAATCATGGGCGTGCGGCCCAGAGGACAGTCGCAAGGCACCACTGGTGTCCACCGGGGCTGCTCAGGACTGTGGAGTCAGTGCTCCCTGACCCGGCCGAGCCCTCCCTCCCCACGGGCCTAGAGCTGTGCCCACCTGCAGGGTTTCTGTTCCCCCGAGGGGTCTGGTCTTTTTTTTTCTTTTTTAATTCATGTAATATTCCCCTTCCCCTGGGGCTTTAAGGAAAGTATTTTTAAGAACAGGCCCCTGGTTTCCTACTGACCTGCCTTTCTCAGTGGTACCCTGCTCCTGGCATGCAGCTTTTCCTCCCAAGTTACTGCAGCAGCCCCGAAATCCTCCTGGTGGAGAAGTCACTTAGGTGTGTCTTTTTGAGCTGTTTGTTCCCATTGAAATGTGGACTTTCACACTTTGTTTGGACCAAAGGGTCCCTTTAAAAAATCCAGGGCAGATTTTCAAGTGGCTGGAAGTCATCACTCAGAGAAGCACAGAAAGGTTTAAGAAGGAAACTCAAGAATCCAGTACAAGTGAGAAATGTGTTCCTCAGCTTCCAAATGTGAAGAGTTCAATTTGAGTTAGGTAGAGAGAGAGAGAGAGAGAGTGAGAAATGTGTTCCTCAGCTTCCAAATGTGAAGAGTTCAATTTGAGTTAGGTAGAGAGAGACTTTAGCACTGGGGTTTCTTGACACCAGATTCTGTAGGAGTGTCAAGAGCCCGGCCTTCTGAGCTAGACAGACGTGGGTCACAGTGCTGGCTCCCCTTTCGACTGGAAGCATGGCTCCCTTGCCTCTCGCAGACATAGGACGGGGTGATCCCATCCGCCTGGCAGGGTTGTGACAGGGAAAGGGTGGAGCAGAGTGCCTGGCACCAAGTCCAAGGCTTTCACCAAATGACAGCTGTGACCGGTGCTGCGGTGCTGCCTTCCCTGCCGTGGTTAGTCCTTGCAGAGAACAGAGAGCCCTGCTTGTGCAGAAAAGCTTCACGGAGCTGCACCCACGAGACCTTTGTAGCCGTTTGGTCCATGAGACCCGCAGCGAAGCGCTCTCTGGCTCTAGGCACAGAGCGGAGTTTCTCCTGGTACCATTGTCCCTAAGTTCCTGAGCCCGTCTCTGGAGGTTTGGGGCCAGGGATTCACATATTTAACGAGCATCCCCGGCCATTCTGACACACCTGTGGTTTGGAGAGAGAGGATGCCTCCTCTGGAGTATGGGGCCAGCTCTGAAGGCACCGTCTTTAAAGCACTAACAAAGGCCGGGCTCACCGGTGCCCACCCTCCCTGCCTCCCCCGTCTGGACCAGCATGTCTCCCATGGTGGTGCTACTTGTCACCTCGAAGGGTGCAATTGCTCTCCAAAGAGAGGGCCCCTGTGGTCGGCTTCCTGAGTGAAGGTGCCCTGGACAAGGAGCAGTGACCCTACGATTGAGATTATCTGCCTGGACTTTCCATCTGGGGCTCCTATTGAAACCACTGTTTTTTCCCCTGCCTGTGGCATCTGTGATCTCATGTAGCTCCGTCTCAGCGGCTCTGTCTCTTTGAGGGCCCCCTAGCAGTCCCCCAGATGAACCTGTGATTCACCTCACAACCTCTAAACCTGGCAGAATTCCACCGAGCCACGAGCCACGGTTGCTTGCCGTGCCGTGGCTCTGCTCAGACCTCCTGACAGAGCAAAATGAGGCCCTGACCGCCGGGTGAGGCCGGCACTCACTGCCTAAGGAGGCGGGACCTGGGCGGAGGTGCCCTGGGGCCTCAGGCAACCTGGGCTTGAGCTCTGGCTCTGTGGCCGCCTTGCTGGAAATGTCCCTGTGAAAATCATGAGACTCTGACCCACGTGTCTCCACCTGAAAAAGGAGGGCATTCCGCAAAATAGGCCACCAAACTGCTGGCTTGGGCCTTCCCATGTCCCTTGACTTGTTTATCCTCAGAATTCTAAGACCCCTGTTTCAACTCACATCAGCTGTGTTTTCAGCTGTCCTGCCGTACGCGCCAAATGCTCCACTTTGCTGCACTTCCCATGTACTGTGGAAGCGACTGCTTGGACCCCATTTCTTTCCACATCCCCTTCTGTAAGAGAGGAGAGTAGAGGGAGCCAGGGGGAGCGAATCAGCTAATGTCAGGGCCAGAAGGGTGGGCGTCCCCCTGGGTCCAGGGCAGCAGAGCTGGGCAGGAGGGCCAGGTTCCGGAGAGATCCCTGGGTAGAATCAAGAGGCACCGTGGTGTCTCAGGAAAGAGTCAGGCTCCTGGGTTCAATTCCTCCTCCGCGTCTTGCTGGCCATGTGCTCTCGGGCAGGTTGCTTACCTGCTCTTTGCCTGAATGTTCCTTGCAAAATGGGGACGATGATGATGATCTAAATAATGATGATACATAACCTCACGGGATTGTCATGAGAAATCAGTCAGTACACAGAAAGCACCTAGGCCAGGGCTCGCACAGGGCAGTTCAACTAAGTGTGAGCTGCCCCCACTGACCGCCCGCCTTGGGATTTAAAGAAACTGATGACAGATGTGAGGGAGGGGGCAGGTCCCTGTGGCTCCAGGCCCCGGGGTGGGTGGTGGAGCCGCTCACCGGAATCGGGAAGACGAAACAGGAAGCTCGCGAGGGAAAAGAGAGCCGCCCTTGCTTGCTTCTCTTTCCGAAAGGGCAGAACAATGCCTGCTGCCTCTGCCACGGTCCCCTCGCGGGCTCGGCCACGTGCCGGCAGAGCCCCCGCGGCGCCCGCCCGCCACGCTGCGGCTCTTCAGGGATTGCGGTCCGTCGTCTTTGAATCACACAGCTGGGGAGTAGTTTGCATAGATTCCCAAGTTTGTAACGAAAACAGTTGAGAAACAATTTTCACTGTATTAAAAAGAAAACAACGAAATCTCTTTTAAGCAGATGTTGTGCTGTGAGCCCTGTAGAAATATTATCTTACCGTCAACCCAGCACAGTTATCTCCAAGCTCAAAAGAAACTAAGGGAACATCTTTTCTCCTAACCCAGCATTTTTTTAGCGCCTAATATCATTTCACATTTAAAGGTGACAGCAATATCTTTAACGTTTTTCTATCGGATTAATAACGTTTAACGTTCAAAGCAATAAAGCGAAATGTTTTCGTGAGGCTGCTTTATATCACTAGCGGAAAATTCAAGTTCAAAACAAAAGACCACAGACACAAAAGTAATAGACGTCGAGAGCCATAAACTCAAAAGGGAGCCTGGGCGTGGAGGTGGCGTCTCGAGCCGGCGGTTCTGGGTGTGCAAGGCATGAGCCCCGCCCCGCCTGGCGCCAGGAGGGGCTTGTGCACTTGGCGTGACTGCTCAGCACCCTCACCCTCTCCCCCAGCCATTCATCTCCCCCCAGCAGCGGAATATGACAATGTTAGCATTTTTCATTTCCCTGACGTTACCATTAATAAAGCAATGATCCAAAAGGGGCTTTGCTGAGTCTGTTCTTTATGCACCCATCACTCACGACTAGATAATTTCACACAGGATCGTTTTAAAATTAAATGACGATAAAAACGCTCTGCTGTTCTGTGTTCACCAGTTCATAGAAGTCTATCAAGTCATTAATGTGTCATGACAAACTGCTCGATGGATACAAGAGTAATTAATTATTTGAATAAATAACAAGTTGAACTTGGGGCTTTGAACCACAATGACATATGCATCCCATTAAGGGCGTCTTAGAACCTCTTCAGGGCGCTGGTATGAAGCGTTAAAATGCAGGCCAGGGTATTGGAAATGATGAAAAACAATTTCGTAAACACAGGGTAATAATTTTACGAGGAGAAAGCCGAAGTGTCACGTTTCCATGCCCACATGGAGTTCGGTGTTAAAAGTTCTCCGGCTATGGCCACTTCAAGATACCACTTCATCAGTGGTGATTTCAGAGAACAATTATACAGATTTTCATAATCACCATTAATCTCTGCATATTTTTCAAGATAATTACAGCAATTATTATTTAGATTTCTCTTTTATATGCCCATTGTAGAAAGGAACAAGTGCTTATTATACTGGATAGTTCAAAGAACCTTGGATTAAAATTCTTTGTCATCTCCACACTCATTATTTCAACTCATGTTGCCTCTGAAAGTTCATCAGCTCTAGAAATGAGAGCAATGTTAGCAGGCTCTATTATTAAATCTTAAGGTTGAGCTCAGACTGTGGTTAGCGAGGATGGCTGAATTGTTCATTTGTGGGACTGCTGGGTTCAGTTGGAATTACTGTCAGGTGGCAGGAGATGCCCATGACAGATGTAGTCAGAGATGGGTGGCAGCTTCACACCTATTTTCCGTGATAGACTTACAAAGTGAGCTCACAACCAGTATTTAGAGAATACGTTTCTGTGACATGCCCTTTAAAGGTTAATATTAAATCTGAAATCTGGGTAATTTGTGGCATTGTACTTCAGAGACGCAGCAACCAGATAGACGGGAGCCCACTCCCCAGTATTCCACATCAAGTCGGGTGTCAGCCGAGGCGTCAGTTCTGTCTGTGGCTGCTCATTTTCCTCACATTACCGTGGTCCAGGGAGCTTGTCCACTGGAGCTGAATTTTGGAAATGTGATGTCCTGTTTTCCCGAGAAGCTGTTTCCCAGGGAAAAGTCCCTTGAACGTTCTGCTGGTTGGAAAGGCACCTCTGTGTCGGTCAGTGTGCCCGCCTGTGCCCTGTCCCAACTACAGGTGGTAATTCTGTCGTCTCCTGCCACCGCGCACCCTCTGTGGGCACCAGCAGCCTGCCCTCCTCACAGATGCTGCAAGTCTAGCTACATGAAGGGGAGGAAGCCCAGGCCTTTGGTTTTGAATTGGGAAGTTCAGTGTTTGAGAAAAATACAAGCTGTAGAAATGGGGGTTTTTTTTCTTTTCAAATTGAGTTTTATGATAAAGTTACAACCTGGTTCGAAGGCACACAGGCAGTGCAGTCTTATGTAAACATGGGTTGGATATCGATTGTTGTGAGACTTCCCGAAGCAGGTCGCTCTTCATTTGGTCCGTGTCTGTCTGTCACCGTGGATGTCTGTCTGTCACCGTGGCGGGGCTTTTGGAATCACTGGGCAGCTTGGGGAGGATGAAGCCTGGGGCCTCCCATGGTGGCTGCCCCTCCAGGGCCCACCCCCGACCCCAGGGCTCAGGGCCTTGGCTCCGGGGCACTCATCCTAAGTTCTCCCATGTACTCAGGGGCGCCCAGGCCCTGGGGAACGTGATCCCACTAATCACCATCAGAAGATCTCTGTGCTGTGGTACCAAAGGGTCACATTTTGTACCATTTTCCTCTAACCTGTGGGCAATCTTTTTTCGAATCTTAAAATTTATGACGAGGTTATACCTTTCCAGTTTGTGTGATGCTCAGGCCTACTATCCTGTTGTTAAAGTACTCGGGCAAACAGACAAGTAATTAAAAGCTTATTCGTTGATCATGGAATCGGAAGAAAAGGAGTTAGAACGTCTCTGTTTCACAGAGTCCTAGAGAATTCCCATCTCGAAACACAGCTTTCTTCTGAAAGGTGGCCTTGCATCATTTATCTGTCCGTCGCCTCATCCTTGCAGGCCCTGGGCTAGCCTGGAGCCTGTCATCTGGGGAAAGGTATTGGGATGGATGATTGCAGCAGAGTGGCATTGAGAGCAAGGCCACTGACTCCAGTGAGTGACAGCTCGGGAGGTGACCCACACGGGTGACTTGCAGCTGGTTTGGGGGGTTCACGGGCAGGAGTGGGCTCTCCAGGCCGAGCACACAGCAAGGGGAAGGGCATATCGCATACAGAATGCATGGCTGGGTCAGGAGATGGTGAGTAGGTCGGCGTGGCTAGATCCCAAGGTGTGGGGAGCCAGGGTGGGGGGGCAGCCAGACCACAAAGCTAGGTTGGGGTCGGCCTGTGAGGGCCTGGGCTGAGGCATTTGGACATCACCCCTTAAACCTGAGGAAACAGTTGAAGATTTTAAGCGAAGGAATAGCCTAAGGAGACCTGCATTGGAAACCAACTCCAAAGATCCCTGGGGCGGGTATGTCTGTCTGGGCCACGAGTGCTGTCTCCCTGGGGCGAGAGCCCAGAAGGCACCATGAAGACCCCGCACGTGCTGGCTTCTTAACACCTTCCAGCTCTGCGTGCCTTGCGTTCACGTGTTCGCCCTTCTCGATTATACCTTTCTGCTTCCATCCTTGGATGACTCCTCCATGCCACGTAGGGAGGTGTTCCCACCTCCTCCTCAAGTGGTGGGAAGGCAGTGGACTTGGAAGAGCTCCCTTTCTGTACCAGCTTTGCAGCCCTGACCAGGCCCCGCCCTCCTGGGCTTCAGGTCCCTCTGGCAGAGTGGGGATGGCGACACCCACGGGGCTGCTGGGAGGTTTAAGAGGGCACGTGTGTCCGTGCCCCGACGCTGTTCCCTGGACGGACGCCCCTGGTGCCGTGCTCTCTGGAGCATGGGTCAGCGCTGGCTGTAGACACCCGGACGCCCTGGGACACCTTCTCTCCTTGCGCTTTGACTCCAGGGGTGGGGAGGGGAGGGGAGGGGAGGGGAGGGGAGGCGAGGCATCTGGCCCAGAACCTGCTATAACTCTTCCTGATTGTTGCTTTTGAGAAGGCTGTTTGAGTAGAATCTAGAGGAAGGCTAGAGAAATCTAGCCTAGTTACCTACAATGGGCCAACCTTGGTGGATTTTGTACATTGTATCTTCTGAGGTTTATATCCAGGTCTCAAATCACAAATGCGTATTTAATACTGATGGTGATTGTTATGGTTTGTGAGACTGAGAATGTCAGGGTTGGGAGGGATTTTCTTTTTTTTTTTTTTTTTTTTTTTACATCTTTATTGGAGTGTAATTGCTTTACAATGGTGTGTTAGCTTCTGCTGTATAACAAAGTGAATCAGCTATACATATACATATATCCCCATATCTCCTCCCTCTTGCGTCTCCCTCCCTCCCACCCTCCCTATCCCACCCCTCTAGGTGGTCACAGAGCACCGAGTTGGTCTCCCTGTGCTATGTGGCTGCTTGGGAGGGATTTTTGAGATCATCTGATGGCCCAGGGCTGCACAGACCTAGCGGCACATATTCTCACCTGGGAGCTTTGAAGAACGACTAATGCCCAGAGTCTACCCTCAGACCAAGTAAATCAGAACCTCTTGGGGAGGAACAGCAGGCAGCAGTAATAAATTTTTTAAGTTGCCAGATGAGCACCAGCTGAGTGGCTGATGTGGCCCAAGCCGTTCACTCACAGATGAGGACATTGAGACCTGACTGGCCTACACGTGGGCCCCCTGACTCCAAGAACAGTCCTCTTCACTGTTATTTATTCAACAGGTATTTATTCTCGGTGCATCATATCAGGAGGTCCATGATGTTGGCATTGACCCAGCATTGGAAAAGTTAGCTGGGATCACGTGGTTGAAGTGCTATTTGCCAGGTTTCTTCACTGTGAAATTTCTGTTTTTCCTTTTGTAATTAATAGGTAATTTGTGGGAAATCCTTCAGGACTATGTAAATAGCTCATTCCTCATCAGATTTTCACCTGCTAGTTTTAGCACCCATTCATTTTATAACTCCATCCTTCCTTCAGCATTTCTGACTTGCCATTTTATTATAAGGAAGAGCTTTCCCTTATCCCCAGTTTGTGTGTATTCATGTGGACTAGTGGATTCTTATTCATTCCTATCATTATTTATTTTGATGCTCAAATTTTTTCCATATTTAGCCCTTGGGAGCCCTGGCTCCTGTGTCCCTCTGATGCATTTCCCCGATTCTTAGAGAACGTCTTTACTTTCTGGTGCAACAAGATGTCCCAGGTGTGTTCCTTCCCTTCTCAGTGCTGGATCAGCCATTTTTCCAAAGAGCCCTATTTCTTTTAGAGGAGAATCCTGGAAACCAAAAGCTGGGCACTGGGTATGCTCATCACTCTCGAGGTGCCATTGCTTCTAGGGCCTCAGCAAATAGAAATATATTATGTGTGTGTGTGTGTGTGTGTTGGAGCACATACACGTGCATGTAAATGTACATGTGTATTTACATATACATATCTACATGTATTTACATGTATACCTGCTTTTCTTTTTTTGAAGTATAGTTGATTTTCAATGTTGTGCTAATTTCCACTGTAGAGCAAAGTGACTCAGTTATACACATATACATATATATATATATATATATATATATATATACACATTCTCTTTTTTAATATTCTTTTCCATTATGGTTTATACAAGGAGATCGGATACAGTTCCTTGTGCTATACAGTAGGACCTTGTTGTTTATCCATTCCAAATGTAATAGTTTGCATCTACTAACCCCAAACTCCCAATCCATCCCTCTCCCTCCTCCCCTCCCCCTTGGCAACCACAAGTCTGTTCTTTCTGCAACGGAATACTACTCAGCCATAAAAAAGAATGAGATAATGCCATTTGCAGCAACATGGATGGACCTAGAGATTATCATACTAAGTGAAGTAAGTCAGAAAGAGAAAGATAAATACCATATAACTTCACTTATATGTGGAATCTAAAATATGGCATAAATGAACCTATCTACAAAACAGAAACAGACTCACAGATGTATATCTGCTTATTAAAACCAAGTTTATGGGCTTCCCTGGTGGCGCAGTGGTTGAGAGTCCGCCTGCCGATGCAGGGGACACGGTTTCGTGCCCCGGTCTAGGAAGATCCCACATGCCGCGGAGCAGCTGGGCCCGTGAGCCATGGCCGCTGAGCCTGCGCGTCCGGAGCCTGTGCTCCGCAACGGGAGAGGCCACAACAGTGAGAGGCCCGTGTACCGGAAAAAAAAAAAAACCAAACAAACAACCAAGTTTATACTAACACCTCCAGTTTTTTGATCCATCATCACCGAGTACCTTCTAATCTTCTTCGCGTTGTTGTGCCAACTTCTCTTCCTCAACCTGAGTGTTAACTGTCCGCATCCCTCAGTGTTCCGTCCTGGGCCTGCCTCTATCCTCACGTGTTTTCTTCCAGAACATCTTCCCTTCTCTCGTGTCCTCGGTTATCACCATGCTGGTAACTCCCAGTCGCCCCTTCAGGGCTCACTTCTGTACTTGCGTCCGGGGGGTCCTCACCAACCAGTCTTGCATTCTTGGTCATGGTGTTCCCACCAGTGTTGGCCAGGGTCTTCCCTTGGATGTCTCAAAAGCCCCTCAAACCTGACACATCCAAAATGGAACCCACCGGCTCATCCCCGCGCTTCCTACTCCACCCCACTGGCTCCCACATCCGTGCCTGGCATCCCTTTCTCCCAGCTGTTTGAGGCAGAACCTCAGACGCCCCGACTCCTCCCCCTCCTCGCTTACCCCTCCACAGCCCGTTGCTGGATCCCTGGATTCTGCCATCTAAATATTCCTCCATGTGTCCCCTCCCCTCTGTTCCTGCGTCACAGTCCTAGTCCAGGCCACCAGCCCCCCGTGATTTACTGTCAGAACCTCCTCCTGGTGGTCCTGCCTCCAGCCTAACTCCCTCTGCTGTGCCTGGACTAAGAGACATCCCTCAAATATAAATACAATGTGTCACACTCCAGCTCAAAAACCCTTCAGTGGCTCCCCAGGGGCCTCACGGGGACGTTCAGGCCACTTTAAATGGCAATCAAGGCTCCTTATGAGCTGGCTCTCGGTTGTCGCCCCACCCTTACTTCTGTGCAAGTGTAACAAAGACTGAGATCTGTAGCTACCCCGACACGGAAACCCTCTGACAGGTGAAAAAAGCAAGTTGCAGAACAGTTATGCTGTGATGCTATTTTTATTAAAAACACAAACACATACCCCCCCAAAATTCTACATTTCTTCTGTACATGCAAACATATACATAAGCCCATAGGAAATGGGCTGGGGGGGCACCCCAAGGACTGTGCACAGACCACTGCCCCGGCTCTTCCCCCGAGGAGACCCCTGAGATGTGGCTCTGCAGTCAAGGGGTGCTTAACGTAGCTGGACTATTGGAATTGTTTCTTTAGAGAATGTATTCGTTTTTTGAGGGGTTAAAAAAATAAAACTTAAAAATATATATTAGTTGGTTTTGAGAAGGTGAAAAGAGCTCTGGAAATGAAAGTGCATCTTCCTGCGCTGGGGCCCGAGCCCTGCCCAGGCCTGTCCCGTCCCCGTCAAGGCTTTGCCTCAGTCGCAGGAGGACAGTGGGTTTAGACCAGGCCTGCCTCCCCAGGAATGTGCCTGGTGGCAATACCCCTGTGTTGGCCCCTCGGTTCAGCTTTTTATTCTGCACACCCAAAGCCTTTTTTGTTGGTCTCGAGCTCACCGAGGAGTTTCTGTGCGTGTGCACGGGGGAAGCAGGTGTGAACACACAGTGATGGTGACGTACCCAGGAGCCCCTCAACAACCAACAAGGAAAAGTCTCACTTAATTGGATTTTATCTTTACTTTGAGCAAAATGCAGTTGGTCTCTGCCCCAAGCCATTAAGTACTTACAAAGTTTTAAAATGCGTTTCTGTAGCAGAGTGAGGAAGTTCTCCTTCATATATTTAGAGTCCCTGCGGGGCACGTGGCCCAGCCGCTGTGGGCTCCCGCCTCCCAGCAGAGACCCACGAGGCGTCCTGCTGCAAAGCCCCTGGGGCCCCCTGGGTGGTTACTCCAGAAGGAGGGGTGTAGGAGGGCTGGAGGGCCCTCGGCTTCCTCCCAGGATGTGGTGACGTGGAAGGGTGAAGCAGGCTGCGGGGCTAAAGTGACAGTTACTGTCAGGTGCCCCGTGTTTTGGAGGCCGGGGGGGCGGTGGCCAGAGAAATGGTGGGGAGGGCTTCCTAATTACCCACGCGAAATAGAACCTCAGAGAGTTATTTGTTCATGGTGTGAAGGCGCCTTTATTTGAAGAGTATGGTATTTCTGACTAACCTGGTGAATTAGCCTCCTGATGCACAGGGGCAGTTTTCTTCTCTTTGCTTTGGGGGTTCTTTTCCAGGGGACATTTAGCACCTGGGCCCAGCTTGGGCCCTGCTCCTGCCGTTGAGCTTGACCTGTGACAGCAGGGATGGCAGATGCCAGGAGAGCCATGGTCCGGACACCAAGGAAGCCCTCCTGGGTAGGCTTCGCTTCCGCACCTCCCAAAGCCTTTGGATCAGGAGTTACAGCCTCGGGTCACATAATTTAATGTGGATGCACTTGTGTTTTTATGTAAAAGCAGGGAGAAGAAAAAGGTCTACCTTGGAAGGGCTTTTCCTCTAGTGCCGTGATGATGACAGTTACTGAGCAGTTAGTTTGTACCTGAGCCTTATGCTTTTTAAAAAAATTTTATTTATTTTTTAGACAGCAGGTTCTTATTAGTTATCTATTTTATGCATATTAGTGTATATATGTCAATCCCAATCTCCCAGTTCATGCCACCCCCACTTCCCCCCTTGGTGTCTATACGTTCGTTCTCTACGTCTGTCTCTATTTCTGCCTTGCAAACCGGTTCCTCTGTACCATTTTTCTAGATTCCACATATATGCATTAACACACGATATTTGTTTTTCTCTTTCTGACTTACTTCACTCTGTATAACAGTCTCTAGGTCCATCCACATCTCTACAAATGTCCCAGTTTCGTGCCTTTTTATGGCTGAGCAATATTCCTTTGTATATATGCACCACATCTTCTTTATCCAGTTGTCTGTCGATGGGCATCTAGGTTGCTTCCATGACCTGCTGAGCCTTATGCTTTTATCTCATTTAAACTTCACAGCAATCCAGGTATGATTTCCTTCCTCCTACAGTCAAAGAATCAGGCACAGAGAAATTGAACGCTTGTCCTAAGTCAGAGATGGGGCAGAGGGCCTGACCTGAATTCACTCCTCTGAAGAAGCAGTGGGCTGCTTGGTGGGCCTGCTGCAGGCCCCTGGCCCTTCTGGTTTCTTCCCATCGGCCATGCTGCCGAGTGGCCGTGGCTGTCCCCCTTCACCGAGGACAGGCAGACGCGGAGGCTAAGTGACTTGCCCAGGCCCCAGGGTGCTCACGCGCGTCAGGCCCCTCTTTCCTCCCTCGGAGCCACCTCATGCGTGGGACTCTGGAGGCTCTCGCCGTGGCTGATAGTCACTCCTTTTGGCTTATGAATAGCGTGGCAAAACAAATTACTTTGGGGATCTAGAAGGAAGTTGTTGGCCTTGTGCAGACTCAATTGGAATGTCACCTAGCAGACAGCTCTGAGGTGTCTACAAATGTCTTCCAAGGAATATCCCCAAAGTGAAATCACCAGGAAAGCCCAACGGGCTTGGTGTTTTGGTTTGCAAATGAGTTTTGAGAAATGGCCTTGAGATCTAGAGTTGCTGGCATTTTTCCCATCACAAATTGTAAAGAACCTTTGAAATGCCGCAGGATAGGGGAGAAGAAAGGGCCAGGTTGCTGATTATTTACAGCTCTGAGCCCCAAGCAGGCCCACAGAACTAAAGGTCTCCTACCATTCCAACTGCATTCAATTTTATTCTGAAAATGACTGCCTGCCAATAAGCCACGTTGTTCACCCTCATCTCTGCAAGGACTTTCTGAGGAACCTTGACCAAGCTCACTTAACACCACTTGGCAACTGTAAGCAGACAACAATTGAGATGCTAGTAATGGAGTCTTTTTTTTTAATTTTACTTCCCGGACCCCCAGACCGGGGCACGAACCCGTGTCCCCTGCATCGGCAGGCGGACTCTCAACCACCGCGCCACCAGGGAAGCCCTAAAATTTTACATTTTTTTACCGCATGACTTTACGAATCTCTTTATCAAGTGCATTGAAATTAACGCATGTGTCGATTGGAGTATTTCCTCGTTGAGGAAGGAATCGGCAGGCCTGACCAAGGTGATGGGCTGGTCCTGGCCCGGTGCCTTTGGGAGCTGGTCAGCGGTGGGTTTGTGCTGAGCCCTGAGAAGTCCGGGGGTGTGCCTTTGGAGGGGAGAATCAAGGGAAGGCTCTGAGGGATTGCCTTGGCAAGTACAATTACACAGTAGCTCCCGTATGCAGGAGCTGTGACCCTATCCCCTTGCCAGGCAGAGTTCCTGCAGATTCATGGCAGAGCTGTCTGTGCAAAAGCCGAAATCCAATTTTATGTCCAAATAGATACGGCACGCAAATTGGACTTCTTCCCCTAGGAAAGCAAAGGCAGGTATCCCGGTCAGTTGGGGGGAAAAAAAAAAAAAAATCACCCCCCCTCCTTTCCTTCTTTAGAATAGGGGGTGGTATTAATACAGTAGCAGATTAGAGCCTTATTTGTTTAAACCTTGCAGATTCTGTAAGCATTCACAATCCTCTTGACTTGTAGTGCCTGATTGTAAAAAGAACAGTTGAATGAGCTCATTGTTTCCTGGTTTTTTTTCTTTAATGTATTTTACAAACACTCTGGTGACAGGCCTGACACACTGATTTCCATGTACTCGCACTTCAGTTTGGGATTACAGCATTAATAACAGAGTTCCATGCATCATGCCATTTTTAAGCATGATCGTTATGATA